>NW_017307694.1:373000-413113 GCF_000935625.1 Nanorana parkeri
CGCACGCACGCAGCTCCTGCCCCGCCCACACGCCAGCCGCAGCTCCCGCACGCACACACGCACAATGGAAGCGACATCCGCCGGGACCGGCAACAGCACGCCGCCTTCCGGGACCTCGTCCACTCCTCCCCCAGTCAGATAAGACATCCCCCGAAAATAAGACCTAGTGTCTTATTTCGTGCAAAAAAAATAATAAGACACGGTCTTATTTTCGGGGAAACACGGTATTATGTCCTCTCTGGTGACCAGATATCTCCTCCTTTCCGTATGATGTGTAGTGAAGATATTGTAGCTATCTTCTTATAATCATTTCTTCTAACTCTTCATTTTTCTCGCTGCCCCTCCTACAGGTTGATTGAAGACACTTTGCAAGGAGAAACCCCTATATAGATGACCGAGGACGGAGAAGGAGCAGAGTCGTGTGAGGGTATTATACCTCATCCACGAGGTCATCTAAGGGCGTAATAGAGAGGTGAGGAGGATTCTGGGAGGTCACATGACATCACTCTTATCTCTATTAATAAATCACAGACCTGACCGGAGAGTTTAATGTTTTAATGACCATATTTCCTTAGTACACTTATTGTTCTAGTTTGATTGAGCTGCTGACAGGAGAGGTGAGTGGTGCCGGGAATTCTGGGACATGATCCAGGAACAGACAAGGGATGTGTCTGGATGGTGACTGTATCATTGTGTGTGTCAGGTTCCTATAAGGTGTCAGGATGTCTCTGTCTCTTTCTCCATGGAGGAGTGGGAGTATCTAGAAGGACACAAGGAGCTCTACAAGGATGCCATGATGGAGGACCGGCCGCCCCCCACATCACCGGGTAAGAGGAGACTTTAATTTCCTGAGTATTGAGGATCCCCCTAGATACACATCCTCTGATATAAAGACATAGAAACAATGTATTCAGTCAGTGTGTGTGTTTCCTACAGATGGATCCAGGAACAGAAATACCCCAGAGAGATGTCCCCGTCCTCTGTATTCCCGGGATTCCACACAGGAACATCATGAGATCCCTCAGGCCCGTCCTCTGTATTCCCGGGATTCCACACAGGAACATCATGAGATCCCTCAGGCCCGTCCTCTGTATTCCCGGGATTCCACACAGGAACATCAGGAGATCCCTCAGAAGGATCAGGTAACTTAAATCTAAAATGTCATATTAAAATAATCCTAAAATAACAAATACACCAATGAATGGTTATGGTAAGGATTACTAAAAGGAACCAAAAGACCATCTCTAAACCAGTTTAGCTCCCGAGGCACTTCCTTGGCCATTCACAAAACCATTCTTCTCCTTGTGTAGGTTACAAGGAATGTAAACCAGACTGATGATGGAGAGGAAGACGTAGAGACCTATATGATGGGTGATGAGCCGTGTAAGGAGGAGGAAATCCCTCCAGAGATCAGCACAGGTGAGGAATCAACACTCGAGTTACAAAGAATCATTTACAATATTGCTATTGTGCTGGAGTGTGTTTTATAAAACCAAGGCGGTCTCACACACCCTGTGTGTATATATGTGTCTTAATTACAAAGTTTCATCAGGTGTTCAGTGACTCCCCTCCTTCTTCCATATATTGGTATTTTAACCCAGTGTTTACCACCTAAAATAGGTGGTAAACACTGGGTTAAAATACCGATATATATAAAATACCGAATATACTGATATATATACACACAGGGTGTGTGAGACCGCCTTGGCATAACAGGGACCTAAGAATGTAGGTGGTAACCATATGAGGTTTAATTAGGAATAGAGGAAAGGTATTACTAAACACACAGGAAAACTGAAATAACTACACACAAAAGGAAAGCTAACATTTAACCGAGACTAAGCACTCTAATCACTTTTTAGCACTGTGAAGCTGCACTGGACTCCTTATGCGTCTCTGGTTCCGCCGTGTGACACTCTATAGAGCTGATGAGGGAATCCCCATCACCCTGAGAGTAAGACCTCTCCAGGATCATGCAATCTCGGGACGAATAGTCAATGGGGGGACAGAATGTGTCTAGTGGGGGGAGTCAGGAGCCATCAGCCTCTATTAGACTCCAGCTCTCCTCCTCACATCATGTCATTGTGTGTTACCAGCCAAGAGACGTGACCAGTCCCCCCCTCCCCCCCCACACACACTCTCTGGGGTCTCTCATACATCTCAGGAGGCTTCTCTGGAGTTCCAGCATGACTGTGCACAAAGCCAGCTCCATAAAGACATGGTTTGACCAGTTTGTTGTTGTGTCCTGCTCAGAGCCCTCTCCTCAGCTCTACTGAACACCTTTGGGATTAACTGGAATTTCAATGATTTTGCTTGAATGGCCAAACATTCACACAGACACACTCCAAAGTCTTGTGGAAAGCCTTCCTAGAAGAGTCGAGGCTGATATTTCCACAAAAGATGGGTTCAACCCTCCAATAATGGCCATGGTTTTTGAATGAAATGTCTGACACACTCTTGGTCATAAAGTGCATGTCAGTACAGGGGGGCTTCACTGTTATTTTTCTTCAACAGACGCCGGAGAGACTCAGAGAGACGTCAAAGCTGAGGAGGAGGAGGAAGAAATCCGCGTGATAATTAAAGAGGAGGAAGTTCCTGTAGAGATCGGCACAGGTGAGGAATAAATGCAAAAAAGAGTCTCAGATTCTCCTTGTTCAGTCTCTACAACAATCTCTTCTTCTCCCCCCTCCTCTGTCAGTAGACAGAATTGAGGAGGATGAAATAAGACAGGTCAAGATTGAAGAGGATGAAATTCTTGTAGAGATTGGCACGGGTGAGTAAAAACCAGTACTGCTCATACTGAAGATCTGATACACTAAGCACTGCAGGTTTCATAGACCCCAGTGCTGTGGTCGTGTCTCCACCCCCCCCAGCCACAGGCGTGACTCCCACAGGCAGATGCAACATGGGATTTGTAGTTTCACTACAGCTGGAGGACCGGAATTAGCCCGCTCTTGTTGTAGAATAATTGATGTCTATACAATGCAGGCAGTTTATAGCTGGTGGGAGGAGCCTCAGTACTCCTCAAAAGCCATCACATCTGATGCAGGCAGTGGGCGGGCTGTAGGGAAGAGTTATGCAAATATGAACATGCCCGATTGGGTGTTCCTAGTCAGGCTGCATTTGCATGCTCAATGCCCATAGGTAATGCTGAGCCTCCGTGATTGATAGAACTGAAATCCAATTGCTGTAAGGGGTGGGGCATGGACAGTCAGGCTGGGGAGGAAAGAGCTACGTGATGCTGGGCTGGGAAGCCATTTCTGTCCAGGAGAGGAGCCGGTACAACTGTGCAAGACTGAAGGGAAGGCCGGAGGTCAGGTAAAAGATTGAAGGGAAGGTCAGGTAGAAGACTGAAGGGAAGGACGGAGGTCAGATAGAAGACTGAAGGGAAGGCCCGGAGTTTAGGTAGAAGACTGAAGGGAAGGCCGGAGGTCGGGTAGAAGACTGAAGGGAAGGCCGGAGGTCAGATAGAAGACTGAAGGGAAGGCCGGAGGTCAGATAGAAGACTGAAGGGAAGGACGCAGGTCAGAGAGAAGACTGAAGGGAAGGCCGGAGGTCAGATTTAATCATTGCACGGGCTCTGCTTCCTGCTTTGCAGCTCTGCAAGATGATTTGTTTTACAATGCAAGTCTATGAGTCCTCCCTTTAACTCTTCCTGTCCCCTTTAATTTCTTCTTCCCTCCAGATGGACAATGCAATGGGCAGAAGAATCGTATTATCTCCCAGGATGGTGATCTAGAACATGAGGACACCACATCTGATTCCTCAGAAGAAAACTCCATCACCCCCGATCTCCATCCAGCACCAGGTTCTTCTGAGCCCTCTACGCGTGCTGGGTCCCTTGCTGATAACTCCCCTCCCGTCACCCATCGTAAAGCTCGTAGAAGGGGTAAAAAGTTGCCATTTTCCGTATATTGCAGATTTTTCGCCCAGGGAACAGAAGTGACGTCAAGCCTGACAAATCGGACAGCAGAGGGTCCATATGCTTGCTCTGTGTGCGGGAAAAGCTTTTCTTGGAAATCCTCTCTTTTCGAGCACGAAAGAACACACACGGACGACAGGCCGTATCCGTGTTCGGAATGTGGGAAATGTTTCAAGCAAAAGTCGACTCTCGCCATTCACGAGCGAATCCACAACCCAGAGAAGCCGTTCTCGTGTTCTGAGTGCGGAAAGTGTTTTACCCAGATAGGCAACCTTGCGTCGCACCAGAGGACGCACACTGGGGAGAAGCCCTTCTCGTGTTCTGAGTGCGGGAGGTGTTTTACCCGGAGAGTCAGCCTTACGGAACACAAGAGGACTCACACCGGGGTGTCTCCGTTTTCTTGTTCGGAATGCGGGAAGTGTTTCACCCGCAAAACCAGTCTTGTGCTACATCAGCGGACTCATACCGGGGTGACCCAGTTTTCCTGTTCCAAATGTGGCAAATGCTTTACCCAGAGGTCCCATCTCATTGCACACCAGAGGACTCACCCTGCTGTGTCGCCCTTCTCGTGTATGGAGTGTGGGAAATATTTTACCCGGAGGGCCAACCTCCTCGTACATCAGAGAACTCACACTGGGGTGTCTCCGTTCTCCTGCGCAGAGTGCGGGAAGTGTTTCTCCAGGAGAGCCAGCCTCACCGAGCATCAGAGGACTCACACAGGGGAGAAGCCGTATTCCTGTTCTGAATGCGGGAAAGGCTTTTCCCTCATTTCCGCATACATTAACCACAAGAGAATTCACACAGGGGAGAAGCCATTTCAGTGTTCCGAATGCGGCAGGTGCTTCACCCAACGAGCCAACCTGATTGGACATCAGAGAACGCACACCGGGGAGAAGCCGTATTCGTGCGCGGAATGCGGGAGATGTTTCACCCGGAGAGTCTATCTCACCGAGCACCAGAGGACTCACGCCGGCCTGCCGCTGTTTTCGTGCGCCGATTGTGGGAAATCCTATTCCCAGAGGGCCAGTCTTGTAAAACATCAACGAACGCACGCCGGCGCCAAGCCGCAATGACGTCCAGAAGGTGTAGAACGTCTCAAAGGACACTTCAAATAATTAACACCTGCGATCGCCTTTGTGTGGAAGAGGCTTTAGCAATAACTGCGAAAAGAAAATCTGCAGATATTAAATGACTTTTATAAGGTTTATAAAATATATTAATCACGGCCGGCTATCATTTAAAACTGGCGGGAAATGTGAATGTCGCCACCGGTTGGCCCCAGCCGGTGCGAGCTGCGGACGTATGGGGCATGAGCCGCTTTATGCTTTCACATACCTCCTTTGGACTCCGATCCTTCTGGCCAGTGTGGTCACTAGGTGAATCAGCGCAATCCACAGGCAGCTTAACTCTCCAATAAGACACAGAAGCCTAAATCCAACATAGTTTTACTTCTCAAAGTACATGACCGAGGGTAGTTGTTGGTCGTATGACGTGTAGAAAGACAATAGTCTTCCAAGCCTAGTGTCTGCAATGAAGGCTAGCAATACGAATGAGGGAAAAATGGAAGAAGCAGGGAGGGTCTATCTAAGACTATACCAACCAACACTAAACAAGAGGGGAGAACAGTGTGAGATACCAATGTATACAGGAAACAAGTTGTAGTAGCGCTGATCTACCACTAGATGTCAGGCATAACAATACTATGCAGTGAATACATAGCAGTGTAACAGATATAATAACAGCGGCTGAGGCAGCACAGCAGGTGCGTTCTAGCACGCACAATGGCCAATCAACCCATCGCCTTGTTGGTGTGTATAGAGTTGAGTCAGCTGTGGCAAGCTTTTCGAGTTTAGTGGATGCCCTGTTAGCATAAGTAGCTTTGTAGAAGTGCAGGCATTTATAAATGGTTTTCCTTTTGAACATCACGAGGTCAACACGGCTATGAAATCTCATCCGTGGTCAGCTTGTGGAAACCTTATTTGTGTCCCCCATGTCAGGAGGTGCAACCAAAGGATATAATCTTCAGGCCTAAAAGTTTTGAGGGTCCAGCAGTCCCCCTTCATCAGGCAGCTGGCTGCAAGGCCGTCTGTTAGTGGCCCTCACTGTCCGCTTCTGGCTATGATAGACAAGCCCAGGCTCCCGAGTGAGAGCCCATAGGAGTTTTGCTCTGATAAAGGAGGACCATTGGACCCTCGAATCATGTTGGCTATCTCTTGGTATCCTTCTGCCATTTGTGGACTCTCAAAGTGTGGGCTTCTTTGGTTGACTACACACGGATCTCCTAAATGGTGCCCCCTGGATCCAAGAAGAACCAGTTTTTCTTGACATCTGCTGAGCCCAGGCCATGCAGCCGAAACATGGATCCTTCACCAACCATCTATACATCCAGGTCCAGCACCTTGCTCTCACCTCTACTTGGTTGAGAAAGACTAGGGACAGCTAATAAAGTCTACTTCTGTATCCTTGGCTGGTTGTTGATTTGGGTTTGCCCATTTGAGGTAGACCAAGGTATGAAAGAGGCTTTCAGAAATGAGAAAAGGGGATGGGGGGGGGAGGAGGTTAAAAAATGAAAGGTGAGGGTAGGAGGAATGACCTTGCTCTGGACCTCATGTAGGCCTGGGGCACAGATTGAAAAGTACCGGTATTATAGATTAAGAAGAACCTTATCTATCCCTCCCACGTGGATATCATTTATCCGAGCCTTCCAGAATTTGGGAAACTCTGTGAAGTCCTACAGCTGATCACTTCTCATGGATCATGGTACCACCTACTTCCTGGAAGATGGCGAGGCTACGAATGGATGTCTTCAATGCACCGGCAATGGTTTGTTTGCCATTATCAGAATAGGCATGGAAGAAAAAAGGACCAATTGTGTAAAATTGCACATTTCCATCCGTATTGTTAGAATTTGTATAGCCACACCTTTTCTGGACAAATGTTCATATGTAGTAAAGTCCAGAACACAGAATCCATACAAGTCTAAATCAGGATGCTGAGGTGTTCTTTTTATTCATATTTCATTGGGATGTACCGATACTAGAATCGGTAATCGGGGCTGATACCAGGAATTTTCACAAGTACTTGTACTCGAGAAAATGCCCCGATTCTTAAGGCCGATACCGGCCCTTTAAATTATCAAACAGCAGCGGCCGTCCGAGTTCCCGCGCTTGTGGGGACCTCGGCAGCCTTCTGGGGACCTGCAGATAGCTGTCCATGGCAGTGCCTGTCCGGTTCTTTATCTCCTCCTCCCCGGCGCAGGCACAGCCATGGACAGCCCCGGGGACGGAACTACCGCCCCAAGGCTAGAAGCTGAGGGTTCCTGTCGCTCACTGACGGGGAGGACTGGGCCAGTACGGCCGGACTGGACGTGGCAGCATAGCCGGTCTGGACGCGGGGGAGGCCAAGTCCCGACATCGCCGGTGAGGTGGAGTGCCCGCAGAGCCACTGCAGATGTCCACGTTGCCCGGGTGAGATCGACACACAGCCTGGTGAGAGGAATTCTGCTTTGGGGACATGTATTCGCAGAATACATGTCCCCAAAGCAGAATACTATCCTGCCTTAGGGCCATGTGTTCGGCTCTGGGGATGTGTATTCAGTTCTGGTGACATCCGTATTTAGCCCTGGTGAGAAACTGCCCTAAAACCATCACTCTGTGTTGTTTTAGAAAAAAAGTCACGTGTCCCTTTAAGAAAAAGTATCGGTAATTGGTATCGGCAAGTACATGAGGGACAGTACTTGTACTTGGTCTTAAAAAAGTGGTATCGGGACATCCCTAATATTGTAATACTTTTTTTGCATATTATACACCAACATGACCACCTGTCTAAAATTGAGTAGTTCCGCCTTTTGCTGCCAAAACAGCCCTGACCCATCATGGCTTGGACTCCTCTAGGCCTCTGAAGGTATGCTGTGGTATCTGGCACCAAGCCTTCAAGTCCTTTAAGTATTGAGGTGAGGCCTCCATGGATCAGACTTGTTTTTCCAGGAGATGCTCGATTGGATTGAGATCTGGGGAATTTGGAGGCCAAGTCAACACCTCCAACTTATTGTTGTGTTCCTCAAACCGTTCTTGAACCATTTATGCAGTTTGGCAGGGTTCCTTATCCTGCTGAAAGAGGGCACACAGGGAATACTGTTTCCATGAAGGGTTGTACTTGGTCAGCAACAATGTTTAGGTCGGTGGTACATGTCAGAGTCACATCCACATGAATGACAGGCCCCTCAGGTTTCCCAGAAGAACATTGCCCAACCATCACCTCCTCCACCGGCTTGTCTTCTTCCCATAGTGCATAATGTTATGGCTGATCGGTGTGAGCAACTGAGAACATTGTACAGGAATGAAGTCACACAGTCTCCCGTCACTCCTCCGATGGACTTTATCGAACTAGAAACACAGAACTCACACCCAGAAGGAAGATACCCGCATGCACAAGCGGATATGAAGAACACTTGATGGACACTAGAAGGTATCAGTCCGGATCCGTATTACTCTGTATACAGCTGAGCCACACTTTCTAAAATCTGGTGAAGGATCACCTGTTGGCCTACTTTGCTTTGTGGGGGTGCAGGGGTTTAATATAAGTGATATTAGACAGGGTCCGTTTGAGTATTATGAGTTTTTCTTGCATAAGAGAAGAAGGTCCAACACGTTTCTAGTGGATGGGGTGTTGCTTTTAAAGTGATGTTGTCACCACGTAAAAAAAAAGAATTGAAAATGCTCCCTGTGAAGAAGAGTTTTAATTCTCACCGGTGCCACCAAATGCGCACTCTCTAAAAGTGGATCTTTGCTTCTTTTGGGGTGGGTGGGCTGTTGTCTCAATGGCCACGTATGCCCAGGATTCTTGTACATTATTGAATACTAGCTCGTTGGTGTTCCCTCCTCCACGAGTGAGACGTCCGTGCTCCCTCCCTCAGTTCCATTATTGACATCTTCTGCCATTCTTCTGGATCCGGCTCTCCCATTGGGCTGTCGCTCTGGTTGGAGTTCCACCCTTGCAGCACCCCGCTCTATTGGCATGAGCCAGGGGTATACTGCACTGCTCATGTGCCACAGGAAGTGTACACTGAAAAACATGGTCGGCAAGAGGAAGATGTTCTTTGGCAGAAGAGACTTTGCATGTCCACCAGTACTTCATTTTTGGACTTTAGTTCTGCTTTGAAAAGCTAAGCTGGCTGAGGAATCAGAATCTGACACATCTGAGAGTTTCAGATACGTGGTCTCCTGGTGTAGGCTGTGGGAGTTTCAGATACGTGGTCTCCTGGTGTAGGCTATGGGAGTTTCAGATACGTGGTCTCCTGGTGTAGGCTATGGTTCCATCGGCCAACTGCTAGGCCACCACGGGCAACATTAAGAACCGAGCTGCCAGCCGGTGGAGCTCAAGTATGGAGTGAGGAACCTCTGATAAACCTAATGTGTTGGATGCTTATTTGGCTGGCTTAGTTCTTAAAGAGAGTGCAGATAAGCAGCACAGGCGGGGGATGCCCCTTATACAGGTGCTGGTGACAGACTCACTTTATGGTCAAGCACACCAGTTGAGCGCCACCATACCTTTGCCGTTGCATGCTCCTAAAGCAGTTTGTTGTGTTTTTATGTCTTCGTCTTTTTTAACATTGTAGCCATTGCCAAACAGCCTTTACTCCATTGTAACCTCTTTGTCTAGGCTTTTACAACATTTTAGGTAGGCACCCGAAAAAAGCAACCAGGAAAGACGCTAATTGAAAGTGGTTGTTTGTTATTTATTGCCCGTGTCCAACTAGAACAATCTGCCTTCGTATGACTGTTGGTACCAGATCGAAGCACTTTGAGAAGTAAAGATCTCTTCTTTCAAACCTGGTCTTTGTGTGTCATCATTGGGAGGGAATTGCTTTGTTTGGTTTCCCAGGAACCTGCATAACATACACTATATTGCCAAAAGTATTGGGACACCCCTCCAAATCATTGGCTTCAGGTGTTCTGTGAGATTTCCTGGCTACCAAATATTCGGCGGTCACCTGTTAGTGGTATTATAACAAAGTGAGGAGTTTGGGGTGGAGGAACTTGACTGGCCTGCACAGAGTCCTGACCTCAACCCGATAGAACATCTTTGGGATGAATTAGAGCGGAGACTGCGAGCCCGGCCTTCTCCTCCAACATCAGTACCTGACCTCACAAATGGTCCAACATTCCCATAGACACACTCCTAAAACTTGTGGACGCCTTCTCAGAAGAGGTTAAGTTGTTATAGCGGCAAACGGAAAACTCAATATTGAACCCTACGGACTAAGACTGGAATGCCATTAAAGTTAATGTGGGAGTAAAGGCCGGCGTCCCAATACTTTTGATAATATAGTGTAGGTATGGGCACTTCTGGTGAACCTTTTATTTTGGTAGAAGATGTGGCTGACCAAGATGGGGCGTTTTATTCTTAAGTACAGATTAATGGCAAAGAAAGGAGATTATGGACCCAAGAATACCACCGCCACATTGGTCTGGTAAACTTCTGAAGGTACAAGGTGACGTCTCTAACTTCCTGCACTTTACACATGTGAAGTGGACTAGTCCTCTAAGGATAGTTGCCTAATATTAGGGTAAGGGTTGGTATCATTATCATGATTATGTATATAAAGATCATCAGCTAAGAAATGGACCTGTGCCATAAGCGAGTCACTGGCTTCATAGCTTACGCAAGGCCATGGGCTCCCCATGTGACGGCTGATTGGGCCAGTACTATGAAGTGAATCACATGCTCCTCTATACTTGGGAGTACTGGGTATCTCCTGAAAGGAATGGCAGGGGAGGTATATTTGGGATTAAAAACAAATTTTGTTGCTTTGCTTCTGCTGTAGCGGTGTGGAGTTCATCAAGGGGAACCACCGAGGGCAGAAGACCATACGTCGTATGTCCTTGCCTTTTCTTTGCTCCCCCACTATCGGACCACCCGAGGCCTTTATAAGCAAGTCCAAACTTACACAAGGCCTTGCAACAAAGTGCTCCATTGTGGGGAGGGCAGAGGGACAGTCACGTTTACTCCTACCAGGAATTATTGGAACTTTCTGTTGGTGGGACAACGTGGAGAGGGTCAACACTGGCTCCTTATGGCGGCTCCTCTAAAGAAACAATAGCATCGCTGGCGGAAACCGAAGTGCACACAAGGCCACTACCAAAGGCCTACATATATGTACCTGTACTTGCATAAGGGTGTCCTAAATGTCCTACGTCCGGTTTGCCATGGGGAACCAGAAACAAGTGCACATGTGGTCTCCCAGAGGCAAATTATCAATAGGACGCAGCTCAGTGCCTTCCGACCCATCTCATGCAAATCCCTCCCAACGTTGGCCAAACCTCGCCTCCTTATTCCTGCCAACTGAAACAACTCTTACCAAGCAGCTGGCAGTAAAGATTGCTCTCCTGTACATATCACCCACCCTCATACCCTCCACACTCCTCTCCTGTACATATCACCCTCCCTCGTACCCTCCACATTCCTCTCCTGTACATATCACCCTCCCTCATACCCTCCACACTCCTCTCCTGTACATATCGCCCTCCCTCATACCCTCCACACTCCTCTACTGTACATATCACCCTCCCTCATACACTCCTCTACTGTACATATCACCCTCCCTCGTACCCTCCACGCTCCTCTCCTGTACATATCACCCACCCTCGTACCCTCCACACTCCTCTCCTGTACATATCACCCACCCTCATACACTCCTCTCCTGTAGATATCACCCACCCTCATACACTCCTCTCCTATACATATCACCCTCCCTCGTACCCTCCACACTCCTCTCCTGTACATATCACCCTCCACACTCCTCTCCTGTACATATCACCCACCCTCATACCCTCCACACTCCTCTCCTGTACATATCACCCTCCCTCGTACCCTCCACATTCCTCTCCTGTACATATCACCCTCCCTCATACCCTCCACACTCCTCTCCTGTAGTACAGTAAACATTGAGATTAGGAGAAAAGGAAGAAAAATGGGGATAGGAAGGTTTTGTACGGTTTATACCATGTATAGTGTACTAGAGGTGGGTCCCCTGTTTAAATATATTAGCAAAAGACACAAATTTTCCCAAAAGGGGATCCCACCATTCTTTCAAAGTGTACGCAAGAACCTGGCCAGGAAGGGGGTGAAACACTATGGCCTTCAAGTGGTTAAACAATGCTATAGACGACACACAGTGCGGGCATGCCCTGGAAAGACCTAAATATTGTAATAAATATAGTATGCTCGTATTATCCAAATCGTAGCTCCGAGTTCATATTGTTGTAATTATTGTTTGAATGGCAGCATGTGAACTCATTGACAAAGCCTTTTATACCAGTGTGGAGCCAAAACCACCACTAGAGGGCGACCATCTGTGCAGGAAGTGTCTTCAGCACAGGAGTGGCGACGGCCATTTTGTTGTAGACCTCATCCACCATTATTGGGTTAGAAAACATATTTCTACTAAAACAGAGCTAATTCTGTACATGTAAGTACTTCTTTAGCACTAGAAACCTGGAAACATTAGGATTGTATGCAGAAAGGTTTTTGTTTCTGTTCGTGGCCAAGGGGCCATTTTGTTGTAGCCCACAGGAGGAGGAGTAGCTCCAATCATTTTCTAAGCCTCCTGATGGTGGATGTGAGGTTGGAGATACCTGGTGAAGACGAGGTAATAATATTTTCCCATTATAAGAGAAGGGGGCAACACTGGAGGGGGGGTCATGTGACCGTATGGGTCACATGACAGGGGGATTTAGTCTCATCTGGTGTATTGGGTTCTCTGCAGAGATAAATATTAGTACAGAGGTGGGTTATGGCCGTACTTCCATCAGGCGCCGGGAAGTTATGGACAATTGTACACATGACACCGAGAAGCTACGTGCATGGAGATTCATGATCTGCCCATCTCCAGGCAAATATTACCCCCTCCAGCCCTCGCACCCTCAGTCCCGAGTCTTCCCTCTTCTTTTGTTCACCGGAGGCAGGGTCCTTCTTCAGGTATCCACGTCACTGCCGGCGTGATGTGGACATTTCCTATTGGTTTGCCAAAAGTGGGGACCCCTTAGGATCCAGAAGAAGAGAGTCTTCAGCGGTGGCTTTCTCTGATTGGCCAGATTTGGCACATCTGCAAGAATGGTCTCCCCGGACTCGCAAATGGCACCGGCGAGGGACCGGGATAGTGGAGAAGCTTCCCAAGGGTGACGCAGGCAGCAGGCTCGCGGCTTAAGGAAATATAAGGGTCCTGTAGGGCTGCTTTTGCAGAACATGAGGACTCACTTACTTCCCTCTCTTTCTTCCTTCCTTCCTTCCTTCCTTTCTTTCTCTTGAAGCATGGATACTATGATAAAGACCTCTAAGCACGTTCCTTCTCTATGCTTTTACCTAGATCTCGTTTTTCTCATTCCAGAATTGTATTCCTGGATACAGCCAAACTGTTTAACTGAAGGTGAAAGTAATTTATGAGAACGCGCCTACACATAGATCACCTGACTGAGGATGGAGAAGGAGGGGAGTCACATGACTGAGAGGATATTAAACCTCACCCTGGAGATTATCTACCTGCTGACCGGAGAGGTGAGGAGGATTCTGGGAGGTCACATGACATCACTCTTATCTCTATTAATAAAACACAGACCTGACCGGAGAGGTGAGGAGGATTCTGGGAGGTTTCATGACATCACTCTTATCTCTATTAATAAAACACAGACCTGACCGGAGAGGTGAGGAGGATTCTGGGAGGTCACATGACATCACTCTTACCTCTACTAATAAAACACAGAGCTGAGAGGTGAGGAGGATTCTGGGAGGTCACATGACATCACTCTTATCTCTAGTAATAAAACACAGACCTGACCGGAGAGGGGAGGAGGATTCTGGGAGGTCACATGACGTCACTCTTATCTCTATTAGTAAAACACAGACCTGACCGGAGAGGGGAGGAGGATTCTGGGAGGTCACATGACGTCACTCTTATCTCTATTAGTAAAACACAGACCTGACCGGAGAGGGGAGGAGGATTCTGGGAGGTCACATGACGTCACTCTTATCTCTATTAGTAAAACACAGACCTGACCGGAGAGGGGAGGAGGATTCTGGGAGGTCACATGACGTCACTCTTATCTCTATTAGTAAAACACAGACCTGACCGGAGAGGGGAGGAGGATTCTGGGAGGTCACATGACGTCACTCTTATCTCTATTAGTAAAACACAGACCTGACCGGAGAGGGGAGGAGGATTCTGGGAGGTCACATGACGTCACTCTTATCTCTATTAGTAAAACACAGACCTGACCGGAGAGGGGAGGAGGATTCTGGGAGGTCACATGACGTCACTCTTATCTCTATTAGTAAAACACAGACCTGACCGGAGAGGGGAGGAGGATTCTGGGAGGTCACATGACGTCACTCTTATCTCTATTAGTAAAACACAGACCTGACCGGAGAGGGGAGGAGGATTCTGGGAGGTCACATGACGTCACTCTTATCTCTATTAGTAAAACACAGACCTGACCGGAGAGGGGAGGAGGATTCTGGGAGGTCACATGACGTCACTCTTATCTCTATTAGTAAAACACAGACCTGACCGGAGAGGGGAGGAGGATTCTGGGAGGTCACATGACGTCACTCTTATCTCTATTAGTAAAACACAGACCTGACCGGAGAGGGGAGGAGGATTCTGGGAGGTCACATGACGTCACTCTTATCTCTATTAGTAAAACACAGACCTGACCGGAGAGGGGAGGAGGATTCTGGGAGGTCACATGACGTCACTCTTATCTCTATTAGTAAAACACAGACCTGACCGGAGAGGGGAGGAGGATTCTGGGAGGTCACATGACATAACTCTTATCTCTATTAATAAAACACAGACCTGACCGGATAGGTGAGGAGGATTCTGGCAGGTCACATGACATCACTCTTATCTCTATTAATAAGACACAGACCTGACCGGAGAGGTGAGGAGGATTCTGGGAGGTCACATGACATCACTCTTATCTATTAATAATACACAGACCTGACCGGAGAGGTGAGGAGGATTCTGGGAGGTCACATGACATCACTCTTATCTATTAATAAAACACAGACCTGATTGGGAGTACCAAATGACATGACTTATGGGGGTGGCGTGACACATGTTGGAATGGCAATCATTTCAATACTTTAAAAAGTTTGAACCTTGTTTGGATGGTGACATAAGTTGTGTTTTGGCTTTCAATATAGAATTATATCGCTTTCAAGTTGTCCGATGGCTTGGTGGCTTCCAACATGATGAAGATTCAGAGACCCATGATAGATCCTCCATCTCACTCCCTGAGAAAGAACAAGAAGGTCAAAGAAGTCACCAGTGAGATGATTGAGCTGCTGACAAGAGAGGTGAGGAGGATTCTGGGACATTGTCCAGTAACAGAAGAGATGCCTCTGGATGGTGACTGTATCATTGTGTATTTTTAGGATGTCACCTTCTCTTTCTGCACATCTGATGCCGTGATGGAGAACCGGCCGCCCCTCACATCACCGGGTAAGAGGAGACTTTCATTTCTTGAGTATTGAGGATCCCCCTAGATACACATCCTCTGATAGAAAGACATAGAAACAATGTATTCAGTCAGTGTGTGTGTTTCCTACAGATGGATCCAGGAACAGGAATGCCCCAGAGAAATGTCCAAGTCCTCAGGATTCTGGAGATTCTATAGAGGAACATCACCGGATCCCTCATCATTATCAGGTAGATGGAATCGGATGTGGACACTGCCATCTTGGTGTGCTGCTGTAGACACTGCCATCTTAGTGTGTTGCTGTAGACACTGCCATCTTGGTGTGTTGCTGTAGACACCGCCATCTTGGTGTGTTGCTGTAGACACCACCATCTTGGTGTGTTGCTGTAGACACCGCCATCTTGGTGTGTTGATGTGGACACTGCCATCTTGGTATGTTGCTGTGGACATTTCCATCTTGGTGTGTTGGTGTGGACACTGCCATCTTTGTGTGTTGCTGTAGACACTGCCATCTTGGTGTGTTGCTGTAGACACTGCCATCTTGGTGTGTTGCTGTAGACACTGCCATCTTGGTGTGTTGCTGTGGACACTGCCATCTTGGTATGTTGCTGTGGACATTTCCATATTGGTGGGTTCCTGTGGAGACTGCCATCTTGGTGTGTTGCTGTCGACTCTGCCATCTTGGTGTGTTGCTGTGGACACTGCCATCTTGGTGTGTTGCTGTGGACACTGCCATCTTGGTGTGTTGCTGTGGACACTGCCATCTTGGTGTGTTGCTGTAGACACCGCCATCTTGGTGTGTTGCTGTAGACACTGCCATCTTGGTGTGTTGCTGTGGACACTGCCATCTTGGTATGTTGATGTGGACACTACCATCCTGGTATGTTGCTGTGGACACTGCCATCTTGGTGTGTTGCTGTGGACACTGCATCTTGGTGTGTTGCATCTAGCCAGCTTCTTGCAGGACGTTGGGAGTAACGACCCTCCCAATACCTCCTACCTTTGTGATTATGATGGAAGCCATAATGCCAATAGCACAACATAGCCAAAGGGACTCTCTTCTTCTTGTGTAGGACATGCCTAAAAGAAACCGGAATGATTTGAGAGAAGAAGAGCCGTATGTGATGGGTGATGAGCCGTGTAAGGAGGAGGAACGTTCTCCAGAGATCAGCACAGGTGAGGAATAAACACTAAATCCAGAGAAGACTCCCAGATTCTCCTTGTTCAGTCCCTACAACAATCTCTTCTTCTCTATCAGTGGACAGTAGTGGGCAGCAATATTCTTTATTGTCTATATTCACAGACCCCGGAGACACCAGAGACGCTCAGGAGAACCTCAAAGCTGAGGAAGAAGTACATGTGATTATAAAAGAGGAGGAAATCCCTCCAGAGATCAGCTCAGGTGAGTAATGACGGCCGCGGTCCTATAAAGAACTTCCCATTGACTAGCTCTGTCATTGGCCTCCATCTCCATTGGCCTGGATCACATGTTCTGAGTGCAGATACTTTCCTCCAGTCCTTGTCTGTCATTAATCACCTCAAGGATATCCTACATTTAAAAAAAAAAGTGTTGGCTTTAGATATACTTTTAGTCTTGGGAACCGTGGAGATGGTACGGTTGTTTGGCCAAGCGTCAGGAGGAAGGGCAGTGACCATATAGAGGAGTATTTGGAGATGAAGAAGATCAGAAGATGATGTCATGCAGGTGGGTCACTATTACTGCTGTCGTCTTTTGAGCAAAGCTTCTCTTCATAGGGCCGGTGTTCTATCAAAGTTTGCAACTGCGTTAGAATGTGTGACCGGGCACGTGGTCACACATTTTAACGTAATCCCGCCCAGTTTTTTGCCAGTGGAATGTGTGACTGCTCACGTGGTCACACATTTTAATGTAATCCCGCCCTGTTTTTCGGCGGTGGAATGTGTGACCGCTCACGTGGTCACACATTTTAACGTAGTCCCGCCCAGTTTTTCGCAGATGGAATGTGTGACTGCAAAAAGGTGAAGCGTTCCAACGACGCTTTCTCAGCTGTTCCAGGGCACATCGGGATTGCAGATCGTAGGTGCAGGAGAACCGATCTGCCCTGGAACAGCTGATCGGTCATGAAATGCAGTGGCGTCACAAGAGGGGGTGCAGCCCGCACCCAGGTGACACCATTAGAGGGGTGACACCAAAATGGCTGACAGTCATTTTGGTGTCACCCCCTCTAAACATGGGCCGGGTGCCAGGAGAGAGGAGGGGACCCGGCGGGATACCTCATCCCCCCGGGTGAACGTCCTCTCCTCTCTCTGCCGGCGTTCATCCCTAAGCCCTGGTTCACACCTAGGCGTATTGCATATGCACGTCTGTGGCACGTTTTTTTACCGCGATTCGCGGTAAAAAAAACGCGCGACAAACGCGCGTTTCCGAGGGCTACTTGGCTGTATCCCAATGGAAATCGGGATATCCCAATGGAAATACCATCTGCGATGCCGGTTCCCCTTGCCATTGAACAGCTGACAAAGCGTTGGAATGCTTGACCCGTTGGTGGTCACACATTCCACCTCCGAAAAAGTGGGTGGGATTAAGTTAAAATGTGTGACCACGTGACCGGTCACACACTCCAACCTAGTCACAAACCTTGATAGAACACCGGCATTGTTTTGATTCCTTTGCAGGCCCGATTCATAAGCTCGTCCATTTCTACCTCCACATGGGCCAGCAACAAGATCACATGACTTCTGCCTGATAGGGGTTTGTGTGTGTCTAAATATGTTCCTGAAATGTATCTGGGAACCTTATTAGATTTCTCTTTAGTGGCCTATTACCATTCATGAGAAAACAAAGGCGGATTAAAAAAAAAATGTTACGCGTTTCAGGGGCACTCCCTCTTCATCAGGGCTCAACACAGGATAACTAGTGGACTCTTCTCATGGAGTAACAGTTGCTGAGCAGGTTGTCTGGTCACCCAGACCTGTTGAGCCCTGATGAAGGGGGAGGAGTCTGACCCCCAAAATGTGTTAGCTATTTTATATGACCTATTTAGTATCATCTTGGACTCTTGCGTCCATTTTTTGGTCTGTGGCCCTTTGTTGTAGTTCTATGGTTTGAACTACTGTTGGGTATCCATGGAAATATGTTGTTCTGGTAGTAACCCGTCACCCTCTACTTCTTCCAGATGGACAATACAATGGGAGTTACCCGGGGAAATGTCCCTTTATGTCTCCAGGGACAGAAAATGAGGTCAGAGAAGATTCAGCAGAGGAGAACCCCATCCCACCAAGTCTCCATTCAGTGCTTTCTACGGCAGGTCTGTCCTTTGATTCCTCTACACATGGGGGCAGTTATGCCAATCTCTCTCCTCGTGTCACCCAACCCCCTGATGGTAGCGGGGGTGAAAGGTTCCCGTGTTCTGTGTGTGGAAGAGTGTTTGCCCAGAGAGCGATCCTCATCTCTCACCAGAGAAACCACACGGTGGAGGAGCCATACTCCTGCCCCATCTGCGGCAAATGTTTTTCTCGGAAATCCACTTTCATCGAACACGAAAGGACCCACACGGGTGAGAAGCCGTATTCCTGTTCCGAATGCGGGAAACGTTTCACCCAAATAGGGCACCTCATCGTCCATCAGAGAATTCACACTGCGGAGAAGCCATATCCATGTTCTGAATGCGGAAAATGTTTCACCCAGATAGGGCACCTTATCGTGCATCAGAGGACTCACACCGGGGAGAAGCCGTATTCATGCTCGGAATGCGGGAAACGGTTCCCTATCAGTTCGGCTCTTACCAGGCACAAGAGAATCCACACGGGGGAAAAGCCGTATTCGTGTTCGGAATGCGGGAAATGTTTTACCCGGAGATCCTATCTGTTCGTCCATCAGAGGACTCATAGCGGGGAGACGCCATAAATCCATTCGGAATGAAACAAGTGTTATACCGAGAGCAAGACTTGTCATAAAATAATTTGCACCGGTGTCTGGCTATGTCTTTGCTATGTGTGTGGGAAAGGTTTTACTGATGCCTCAAACTTAACTAGACAATATCAGACACAAGCGTTAAAGCCGATGTAAACGCCATCAATAAAGTCTTATATACGCTCTTATGTGTTAATGTCATTTACCAATTTGTTTCAATCTTTTACAATCTACTGATTTTATTAAAATATTCCCTGGTCATCCTGCCATTGAGGTCCATGTTCAGGCACTTCCTAGGGTGACACCTGTCGACACCTGTTGTCAACCTGTCACATTCTTCACTGACAGAGACTAAAGGTGGCCGTGCTGACACAGATTGCATGGGACGGTACACTGCTGTTGCTGTCGGAATTCGGCATGACCATCCTAAGCCTGTTTTTTGGAGCGCCATGTCTGGCGCCTGCTGAATTGGACGTTGTAGGGATTAGCCTGGAAGTGACCTTCAGTTACCGGGTTCCACGTGAGGCACTTTCCAGACTACATTCAGGTAACAAGTTAGCACTTTCCAGGTCCAGAAGCATTGGCATTGCCTCAGCACTTGCCTTGTCCATGAAGACTCTGAGTAGGCCGATTAGGCTACTACCTCATTTACTACTACTCATTTATCTCACTGGGTGCCTTTAAAACTCCCGCTTACTATGGGGTTCTGAATTGTTTAGATTACATAGCCCACCTGAGAGTCAGCACAGCCCACCTGAGAGCCTGCACAGCCCACCTGAGAGTTCACATAGACCACCTGAGAGTCCACACAGCTCACCTGAGAGTTCACATAGACCACCTGAGAGTCCGCACAGCCCATCTGAGACCCCGCACAGCCCACCTGAGAGTTCACATAGACCACCTGAGAGCTTGCATAGCCCATCTGAGACCCCGCACAGCCCACCTGAGAGTTCACATAGACGACCTGAGAGTCTGCACAGCCCACCTGAGAGTCCGCACAGCCCACCTGAGACCCCGGACAGCCCACTTGAGAGTCCGCACAGCCCATCTTAGACCCCGCACAGCCCATCTTAGACCCCACACAGCCCACCTGAGAGTCTGCACAGCCCACCTGAGAGTCCACATAGCCCACCTGAGAGTCCGCACAGCCCACCTGAGAACCTGCTTAGCCCACCTCAGAGTCCGCACAGCCCACCTGAGAACCTGCGTAGCCCATCTCAGAGTCCACACAGCCCACCTGGGAATCCACAAAGCCCACCTGAGAGTCCGCAAAGCCCATCTAGAGCCCGCAGAGTGCACCTGAGAGCCTGCAGAGTCCACCTGAGAGCGTGCACAGCCCTGGTGAGAACCCGCACAGGCCACTTGAGACCCTAGAGACATCAGGCTGCCACCCCTCGCTCTCCTATAGCCTCCCAAAATAAATTGTTGCGCGTGGCTCTAGAGTGTTCGGGTTTTACTTGAAGAAAAAGTGGCAACCCTAGCTGAAGGACTGAGTGCTGATGTGATCCACGGGTTGGCGTGTTGTGCGCTGGTGTGCTCACTGCTCTCTTTTCCACCATTTAGCATTGATGAAGTATCCCCACCGCTGCTCCTGCTTGCAAAGAGCCAATTGGAACTCCCATAATCGGTTCATGCCTGCTGCCCACCTTCAATGACCACGGTCACCTCCGTCCATCTGACCCTCACCTTACTACCAGCTGTTTGGGTTTTGTGAGCACGTTGAGGCCTTGCCTTGTACTCTGAGCCTTACTTTGCTTAACCACAATGCGGGTGCAACGTGTCTGATTTTAGACAAGGGTGGGACAGTATCGGGTGCCCCCAGTGGGACAGTACCGGGTGCCTCCAGTTCACATTATACTAACGGCCCTGGTGCTGTTTGCAGCTCGCCTACTGATGTGACTGACGTCTGAAGCCTGGAATCTTGTCGCCCTCTTGTCCTAGAACCTATTCCAGCTTCATGGTTTTTCTGAGCTCCGTTAGGTACGGCCAACTCCTCTGTCCCCTTGGCTGAGTTTCTTACTACAGCCATGCAAGACTTTATGGCCCATAATCACCAAGTCATTTGCTGCCTTTGACTGCAGAGGTCACAAGGGTGCGTCTGCGCCTTCTTCTGCATATTCTGGAATGGGTCTGCTTGTGAGCTCTGAACCATCAACCACTGAGACACTCATGCTGGGTCGCTCCAATCCTTATTGGGTAAGCTTGCCCCTGAGGAATTGCAGTTACTCCCAAATTAAAAGAGGCCATATCGGCTCTTATTGATGTGATGCGCACCCCTCTGAAACTAGTAGCCTGTTGCCTCTACTATTGCTGCCTATAGTCTTGGACCCTTTGGAGCCCATACGACTACAAAGGCTTTCCAAGTGCACCCGCTGTTCTAAGTTTTCCTTGAGAGACAGGAAACACCCAGACAAGATGTTTGCTCCCTCCAGTGCTTTTTAGGCTTGTATGCATTTAAAAAGGACTTAAATAAAAAATGGGTGTAGCTGGTGGTGTCCTACCTCAACAAAGTGACCACCATACCGGTGCAGGGTGGTCATAGCGGTGGAGTGTGCTCATACCGGTGGAGGGTGGCCATACCGGTGGAGGGTGGTCATACCGGTGGAGGGTGGTCATACCGGTAGAGGGTGGTCATACCGGTGGAGGGTGGTCATACCGGTGGAGGGTGGTCATACCGGTGGAGGGTGGTCATACCGGTACTGCAGAGGTCACAAGGGTGCGTCTGCGCCTTCTTCTGCATATTCTGGAATGGGTCTGCTTGTGAGCTCTGAACCATCAACCACTGAGACACTCATGCTGGGTCGCTCCAATCCTTATTGGGTAAGCTTGCCCCTGAGGAATTGCAGTTACTCCCAAATTAAAAGAGGCCATATCGGCTCTTATTGATGTGATGCGCACCCCTCTGAAACTAGTAGCCTGTTGCCTCTACTATTGCTGCCTATAGTCTTGGACCCTTTGGAGCCCATACGACTACAAAGGCTTTCCAAGTGCACCCGCTGTTCTAAGTTTTCCTTGAGAGACAGGAAACACCCAGACAAGATGTTTGCTCCCTCCAGTGCTTTTTAGGCTTGTATGCATTTAAAAAGGACTTAAATAAAAAATGGGTGTAGCTGGTGGTGTCCTACCTCAACAAAGTGACCCCCATACCGGTGCAGGGTGGTCATAGCGGTGGAGTGTGCTCATACCGGTGGAGGGTGGTCATACCGGTGGAGGGTGGTCATACCGGTGGAGGGTGGTCCTGTCTTTAAGGACGCAGTCTATAAACAGATGGAAGCCCTAAGTTTGAAGGCTAATTGATTAGCCTGTATTTGTGGGAGGAGTCTGTTCCCTCCTCTCCCACATAAAACGGGCAGGTAGACTCACCTGGGCACCGCTTTCGTCAGCATGACCCGCCCACCCGGTCCCTTCATTCAAAGATTTCACAGAGTATGCACCCTCATTGGCATACTGTCCATCCGGATCAAGGCACACCTCAGGTCAGTATTGGGTTTACTTGCCCTTATGGCAAAAGGATTCCGAACACAACTACAGTTTGTTCTTGCTGGCAGGCCCTCCTTTGAATCCCATCTTAGCTGTAACCTTGCGTTGCCAAACCCTGGCTGATTGGTCAAAGTCTCTTGCCACTGCTGCGGTTGATTTCTTGACCATGAATCCATTGGAACAAATAGTTGTGGCTTTAGGCTTCCGTTGTGATGGGCTTCTGGAAGTTTCCCCATCAGATTTCCTGCATGTCAGTACACAAGCGAGGGTAACGTGTTGGACTGTAGAACCTGTGTCTAAAAAGCATATGTTCCGCATGGGCTTCGAGGGCCAATCTACCCTGAATACCATTATCAAGGATGCTACTGGTGGCAAGATCATCCATATTCCTTAGGGGAAGAAGACTAAGAGCCAGGCTGCTAAATACTAGTAAAGAAAGGTCCCGTTTGTTTCTTCACTCCTGTACCAGCCACGTCCAGACCCTGCGAGCTTGACTCCAAGTCCACCCGCAGCGGCCGCCAAATCCTCAGGCAAACCTTTATCTGCACAATAGTAAGCCCCTACTTTCCAAAGCAAGGGAACGTTGGTTAACCTTTGCTGGAACCTGCACATACGTAGGTGCAGGAGGTGGTTTCTAAGGGCTACAAGCTGTTGTTTCACTTCCTGTCCCTTCTTCAGTTTCTCACCTCCAACCTTCCTGTGTCACCAGATTAGCAGATTTCCCATCAAGGCGTCTCGGGTCTTCTGGATCAAGGCGTCATGGTTCCAGTTTCTCTATGAGGGGTTTTACTCCAACCTGCTCACGCTTACCAAACCCAAGGGCGGCATACAGGGGCGTCCGCCGGCAGGGAACCGGGTGAGACCCCGCAGTGACGACATTGAGCATGTGCAACAACATCGCGTCACGCGCTGTTACCTGCTGGTGGCCATCTTGGACATCGGCAGAGAGAGGAGGGGACATTCACCTGGGTGGGAAGATATGCCGCTGGGTTCCCTCCTCTCTCTCTCTCTCGAGCAACTGTCGGGCTGTCGGTCAATGACCGAGTGCCCGGCTTTTCAGAGTGGGTGACTTTCATTTTGGTGTCACCCCTCCAATGGTGTCGCCCGGCCCCCTAGTGAGGCCACTGAGGGCATACACACCATCTTGGATCTCAAAGCACTGAATGCCATCTATTGAGATTAGAAATGTCACATAGAAACTACCAGGTCTGCAATGACCTCCCCTGGTTTGTCTCCGTATATAGGGATCCCGTACTGGGAGCAGTGGATGCTCGATTGAACTCATGGGATCATTACACCCCGATCTAAACCACTCCTCCCCTAAAACTTCTTCCGCGTCTGCTTTGCAGGATTGAGATGCAGGGCATGCCTGCAATCTTCATTGCTCCAGACAGATGTGGTACTCTGACCTGGTAAGACTCCTACAGGCGTCGGATTGTTCCATTTCTTCTGTCTTCTGGGACAATTTACCATCTTGCTGCCCAGGTTGCTGGCTTTCATGGCATGACGTTTGAAGCTCAGGTTTTGAGGGACGGGGGCATTTCTAAATCAATGATTCTATGATGTTAAAAGCTAGGAAGTGGGGGGCGTGGCTTGGACATGGCGGCGTAAAGACGCGAGTTTGAGGAGCTCTGCACCCTAACGGCCCATACAGTGGTACCAGTGACTATAAAAGCTAGGAAGTATACTTCCCACAACGTCTAGCATTGGGCATGGAAGGCACACTTTACTTGGTGCGAGTCTTGGGAAATCCACCCTAAACGGTTCTCCGAGGGGCAAATGCTCTCCTTCATACAGCTGGGTCTGGACCAACGTTTGGCGCTGAACACGATCAAAAGTCAGGTTTCTTTCCTTTCTACCTGTTTCAAGAACCTGTTGGCCTTTCATTCCTTGACTCCTGTGCCTGCGAGCCCAAGGGGTCTCAATCTGTTTCTCTCTGCACTTGGCAAGCCATCATTTAAACTAGGGATGTCCCGATACCACTTTTTCAAGACCAAGTACTTGCCGATACCAATTACCGATACTTTTTCTTAAAAGGGACATTGTTTACAAAAACAATACAGACTAATGATTTTAGGGCCTCAACAGGGCTCCATATAGATCTCACCAGTCTGCGTTCCGAATCTGTACGAAGCCTGGTGAGATGTGTACGCAGCCTGGTGACATCTGTAGTCCACATCCCAGCAGGCTGCCTCCAGATCCCACAAGGCTGCGTCCAAATCCCACCAAAGCTGCGTCCAGATCCCACCAGGCTGTGTCCAGATCCCACCAAAGCTGCGTCCAGAGCCCACCAGGCTGCGTCCAAATCCCACCAGGCTGCGTCCAAATCCCACCAAAGCTGCGTACAGATCCCACCAAAGCTGCGTACAGATCCCACCAGGCTGCGTCCAGATCCCACCAAAGCTGCGTCCAGATCCCACCAGGCTGCGTCCAGATCCCACAAAAGCTGCGTCCAGATCCCACAAAAGCTGCGTCCAGATCCCACCAAAGCTGCGTCCAGATCCCACCAGGCTGCATCCAGATCTCACCAAGGTTGTATTGGGTCTCTCCCTGGCTCTTACAGGCGGTGTGCGAGTGCCGAACGGAGCGAATGCCCGCTCTGAGACTGTATTCGCGGTGTGGGGCTGCCTCGAGCAGTGCCTGCGCCAGGAAGGAGGAGGAGGGCATGTGGGACCTGGCAGGCAGTGTCAAAGACAGCTACTGCCAGGTCCCCGGAAGGCTGCTTCAGGACCCCACGAGCGCGGGACCTGAGGCGGCCGATCCAACTTAAAAATGTAAAGGGCCGGTATTGTCCTTCAGCATTTTTCACGGGTACAAGTACTCGTGAAAATGCCCTGTATCGGCCCCGATACGAATACTAGTATCGGGACATCCCCAACTTAAACCCATTAGAGAAATTCTATTTACTACTCTCACCCAGAAGGTGGTATTCCTTGTAGCCATAACTTCTGCGAGGCAAGCATCTTAACTGGTGGCCTTCTCCGGCAAGGAAACCTTGATGGTTCTGTTTAGGGGCAAGGTGATGTTGAGGCCTAGGACTTCGTTCCCGCCTAAGATAGTTTCTGCCTTGCACTTCAACCAGGACATCGCTCTTCTGGCCCCTCCGTCCGACTCCAGTTCACCAAAAAGTAATGTTCCTCCATTTCCTTGTAAGGGAGTTCGGTAGTTTGGGTGTAACTGCTGCGGTTGATTTCTTGGCTATAAAACGTTTGGTGGTTTGGGATGGGAGAGACGATCTCTCAGCCACTGCTTCTTTCAGAAAGACCGGATCCCTTTGTGCCATTCTGGATGGTCCCCAGAAGGGGGCACCAGCTTCTCGCCCCAACATCTCTAGGTGGCTCAGACAAACCATTACGCAAGCTTATGGTCACAAGGGTTACGTTCCACCCATTCCTGTCGAGAGCAGTTAAATAAATCTGTGACTGCGGATATCTTTTTTTTTGTAAATTAGTAATCCCCCCCCTAATAGTTATTATGAACAAAGGCAGACATGTTTGTAGTCCACTCCAGTCCTACCAGTAAATGTAGCCACCCAGAGGCAACTGTGACTCAGGTCCTAGAACACCTCCGCCTGTAGGGACCGCTCTACAAGCCCCAGATGCTATTGGCTGAGACATTCTGCCTGACACTTGTCTACACCTTGGACGGAAATGGTTGATAAGGCCAAAATGTGAGGCCCATGACAAGATCCACTCGACTTCTCTTGCCACAATGAGACATCTGGTTCCAACCTGAAGAGGAAATGCCACTGCGTTGTCTGACTGCAGCATTGGATGAGCCTGCTGTGAGGTCATGCATTCAAAGACAGCCAAAAGCTCCAGGATGCGGATGAGATTCCTCTAATGACCGACAGGGTGCCCAGGACTCCTCCCAAACATCTGTTGTAAGGATCTTCCAGAAGATGGAAAGGAAGGGCCTTCGTACTTCCATAACTGGAATTCCGAGCCACCAAGCCAGGGACGACCTGGACCTCGGTGCCTAATGACTGTCAGCTAGCACTGAGGCCAGCACCTAGGTGAACAGCGTGGGAGAAGACATGGCAGGAGCTTTCATTAAACGCAGGAAACGCTGGTGTGTTCTCAATAAGGGAGCACGCAGATCCACGTTCATAATGTCTACAAAAGCCGGAACTCGTTCCTGACGAAGGGAGGCAATTGCAGACCCGATGGATTCCTTGTAAAATTGATGAGCCCAGATAAAGACCTGCAATGGTTTGAGATCGAAGATGGGGCACGTGCCGCCTTCGGGTAGGGGAACTGTGAACATGTTGGTGTAAAGCCCTTGAAACAGATTTTGATTTGGCCAAAGCTTTAAACTCTCGTATCTGCTCGGGCTTGTGAGTTAAAAAAAACTGTTCTTAGGATTAGGGATCTCATTCCTTATACATGACCATTCGACTTGGTATCAAAGAAGAGACCCAAATGATTAAAATTAGGGATGTCCCGATACCACTTTTTTAAGACCAACTTCAAGTACTTGTACTCATGTACTTGCCGATACCAATTACCGATACTTTTTCTTAAAGGGACCCGTCACATTTTTTTTCTAAAACACAGACTGATGATTTTAGGGCACTTTCTCACCAGGGCTAAATACGGATGTCACCAGAACTGAACACACGTCCCCAGAGCCGAACACATGTCCCTAAGGCAGGATAGTATTCTGCTTTGGGGACATGCATTCTGCTTTGGGAACATGTGTTCTGCGAATACATGTCCCCAAAGCAGAATTCCTCTCATCAGGCTGCGTGCCGATCTCACTGGGCGACGTGGACATCCACCGTGGCTCTGCGGGCACTCCACCTCACCGGCGATGTCAGGACCCGGCCTCCCCCACGTCCAGACCGGCAATGTTGCCACGTCCGGTCCTCCCCATCAGTGTGCGGCAGAAACCCCCAGCTTCTAGCCCCGGGGCGGTACTCCCGCCCCCTGGGGCTGTCCATGGATGTGCCTGTGCCGGGAAGGAGATAAAGAACCGGACCGGCACTGCCATGGACAAGTGCGGGAACTCGGACGGCCACAGCGCCACAGCTATGGTTATTTTCTGCTATTGCCATGACCCTGCTATGTGCTGCATTGTATATCGTTATGGTGCATGCCTGACATCTAGTGGTAGAGTAGCATTACTACAATGTGGTTTTCTCCATACATTTGGTATTTCCCACAGTTCTTCCCTCCTGTTTAGTGTCAGTTGGTATAGTCTTAGATCCTTTCTTCTCAAGGATGTGGAATTCCTATCACCTGACACCCAGGAGATGCAGTTTTAGGTGCGGGGCGGGACATGTTTGTTCTACATTTAGCCCTGCTGCTGGGTAGCAGAGGTAACTGTAGATCGAGGGAGCCGCCGTTCATTTATTACAAGTGAACTCAGATCAATGTTCAGCCCCCCCCTATTGTGGTTTTTGGAGTCCCCCCACTCCTCTGAGGGACCCGGGACCACGGCAAATAAGCTCAGGATAGAGAGCGGTGAGCAGAGCGAAGAACGTCTGTTCTCCGTGACCAGTGAAACCGGAGCTCTGAAATCACAGAGCCACCTGTCTCAGCTGTCGGAAACTGCACAGAAGATCTGTTCTGTGTTGGAGGGCAGGTTCCATAAAGAGGACCTGTCGCCTCCAAACTATCCCATAAGAGCTTGTCAAATGACTAAGAAACATCCTCTGTAAAGAGCTCTGAGAAATAAAGCTTCACTGGATTAAGCTTCTGTATTTTATTGGAGAGTTAAGCTGTCTGTGGATTGCGCTGATTCAGCTAGTGACCATACTGGCCGGAAGGATCAAGGTCCAAAGGAGGAATAGCAAAGTATAAAGCAGCTCTTGAAAGAGAACAAGCAGTGTGCCCATACAGGAGCCAAACTTGGAAGTAAAACATTTCCTGCACTCTGAACATGAGGACATTATAACTGTGTACAGCAACGTATGGGAGTTCTGAGTTGTGTGGACCGTTACTGCAATAACCTCTTTCACGGCTTCTTCTCAGAGTCCTTTTATAATATACTAAAGCCGAGTGCCTAGTAAAACAATTAGCATTATGAATATGGCTTATTCCCATTGTGAATTCTCTTATGAATTTTAAGAAGGTTCAGCTGACTAAAACATTTCCCACACTCTGAACATGAATACGGCTTCTCCCCCGTATGAGTTCTTATGTGTGACTCAAGACTGGATCCTAGAGGGAAACCTTTGCCACATTCTGAACACAAAAATGGCCGCTCCCCTGTGTGAGTTTTCATATGAGTAACAAGAGTTGATTTCTTAGTAAAACTTTTCCCACATTCCGAGCACGAATAGGGCTTCTCCCCCGTGTGAATTCTTTTGTGAGTAGTGAGACTTGAATTCTCCGCAAAACATTTCCCACATTCAGAACACAAATACGGCTTCTCGCCGGTGTGAGTTCTCTTGTGATTAACGAGAGCTGAGCTCCTAGTAAAACATTTCCCACACTCCAAACATGAATACGGCTTCTCCATTGTGTGAGATCTCCTGTGATAAATGAGAGCTGAACTTTCGGCGAAACATTTCCCGCATTCCGAACACAAATACGGCTTTGCCCCGGTGTGAGTTCTCTTGTGATTAACAAGAGCTGTACTCGTGGTAAAGCATTTTCCACATTCTGTGCACAAATACGGCCTTTCCCCGGTGTGAGTTCTCTGGTGAACACGAAGAGCTGAACCTGTAGTAAAACATTTCCCACATTCAGAACATGAATATGGCTTCTCCCCGGTGTGAGTTCTCTGATGTTGGAGAAGTTGGAACTTTGTGTTGAAACATTTTCCGCACTGGGGGCAGGAATACGGCTTTATGCCTATATGAAGCTGTCCATGAGAAACAAGAGAGGACTTGTGGGTGAAACCTTTCCCGAAATCTGAACCCAAAGATGGCTTCTTTCCTGTGCGAGTTCTTTTTCTATGATCTGGATGATGGGTGACGGGTGGTGAGTGATCGGGAAAACTCCAAGGTGTGGAGGGATCATGTGACAGATGCGCCCTCATGTCACTCATGATGTATTGTCCATCTGGAGGAGATAAGGGACAGAAGGCCATCAAGAATTGTTATACTGCAAGACAAAGCTCTACCCGTCACATATATCAGTGGAGAGCAGAGAACTAAACTTCTACATGCAGTTGTACACGCCTGTTGCTGTGACAGATCTGTCATTTATGGTTTCTCTAACATGCAAGGCTGACCTGTTTCCTGTGCGGTTTCCTGTACTCAGCTACACAGCCAATCCCCTCCCCCTCTGGCAGTCTTCTCTGTAATTTAAGCCATGCTCTCTCTCTTGTATCCTTGGCTGAGCAATACTTGTGTTCCTAGCATCAGGCCTTGTTCCTGGTGACCCCCCAGCCTGTGTCCTGCGAGACATTCCTTGTGACCCTTAGTTTCCCCGAGAGAAGTTCAGAGTGCTCCCCAGGGATCCTGAGAGAAGTTTCCATTCATAGTGTCCCCTGTGTTTCTAAAGGAAGATCTTGTTTCTTCTGATCTGCAGTGTCCCTGAGAGAAGTTCCTAGAGACCCCTAGTGTCCCTGAGAGAAGTTCCTAGAGACCCCTAGTGTTCCTCAGAGAAATTCCTGGAGACCCCTAGTGTTCCTCAGAGAAATTCCTAGTGACCCCTAGTGTCCCTGAGAGAAGAAGTTCCTAGAGACCCCTAGTGTTCCTGAGAGAAGTTCCTAATGACCCCTAGCGTCCCTGAGAGAAGTTCCTAGAGACCCCTAATGTCCCTGAGAGAAGTTCCTAGAGACCCCTAGTGTCCCTGAGAGAAGTTCCTAGAGACCCCTAGTGTTCCTGAGAGAAGTTCCTAGAGACCCCTAGTGTTCCTGAGAGAAGTTCCTAGTGACCCCCTAGTGTCCCTGAGAGAAGTTCCTAGTGACCCCTAGCGTCCCTGAGAGAAGTTCCTAGAGACCCCTAGTGTCCCTGAGAGAAGTTCCTAGTGACCCCCTAGTGTCCCTGAGAGAAGTTCCTAGTGACCCCCTAGTGTCCCTGAGAGAAGTTCCTAGTGACCCCTAGTGTTCCTGAGAGAAGTTCCAAGAGACCCCTAGTGTTCCTGAGAGAAGTTCCAAGAGACCCCTAGTGTTCCTGAGAGAAGTTTCTAGTGACCCCTAGTGTTCCTGAGAGAAGTTCCTAGAGACCCCTGGTGTTCCTGAGAGAAGTTCCTAGAGACCCCTGGTGTTCCTGAGAGAAGTTCCTAGAGACCACTGGTGTTCCTGAGAGAAGTTCCTAGAGACCCCTGGTGTTCCTGAGAGAAGTTCCTAGTGACCCTTAGCCTCCCTGAGAGAGGTTCCAAGAGACCCCTAGTGTTCCTGAGAGAAGTTCCTAGAGATCCCCGGTGTCCCTGAGAGAGGTACTCAGATCCCAGTGCCCGCCAGTGATCCTGAGAGAAGTATCCACTCCTATTGTCCCTAGAGAAACACTGGTCCTAGTGCCCATGTTTTCTCTTTGAGTGTCTCTGGTGTCTGTGAATAAAGATGAGTGTGAAGCCCCCTGTACTGAGATGTATGAGAGACCCCAGAGAGTGTGTGGGGGGAGAGACTGGTCACGTCTCTTGGCTGGTAACACACAATGACATGATGTGAGAAGAGCCGGAGTCTAATAGAGGCTGATGGCTCCTGACTCCCCCCACTAGACATATTCCGTCCCCCCATTACTGTCTACTGACAGAGGAGGGGGAGAAGAAGAGATTGTTGTAGTGACTGAACAAGGAGAATCTGGGACTCTTCTCTGGATTTACTGTTTGTTCCTCACCTGTGCTGATCTCTGGAGAACGTTCCTCCTCCTTACACAAGACATCATCCATCACAAGCGTTTCATTATCCTCAATTTTAACCACAATCAGGCTGTCACCCTGGAGAAGATACAATATATTGCTTGCAACGTTAGCAGCATTATAATTAAAAAAGAACAAACATTGTCAGGATTAGCAGGTTATAAAAAGTGGGGGAAAACTGGAGTAGGAAAATAAATGCAGCAACTTCATCTAAGAACAGGAAATCTGCAATATGATAAATTTTTGTTTTTGAGTTCCGAAAAGGTTTAAGATCAAACATAACATAAGCTTAATTTCCTCCTACCAGATCATCCTGACTGCTCTCCTGATGTTCCTGTGTGGAATCCCGGGAATACAGAGGACGGGCCTGAGGGATCTCATGATGTTCCTGGGTGGAATCCCGGGAATACAGAGGACGGGTCTGAGGGATCTCCTGATGTTCCTGTGTGGAATCCCGGGAATACAGAGGACGGGCCTGAGGGATCTCATGATGTTCCTAACCTCAGATATTAGGGAGTCAATGGGGCTCAGTTTCCTGTTGCAACTTGGTGACACACCAGTCATGTGATCATCAGATGGCTTCTTCACTACAATAAATTCCTGTGTTTGAGGGGAAGATAAATAGCAGTATATAGAGAAGAGAACCCCAACCATAAATCAATACAACTTCACAAAATCTTTATTAAGGTCTGTGTTTTATTAATAAGGATAAGAGTGATGTCATGTGACCTCCCAGAATCCTCCTCACCTCTCCAGTCAGCAGGTAGATGATCTCCAGGGTGAGGTGTAAGATCCTCTCAGTCATGTGACCGCGCTCCGTCTCCATCAGGTTTGAGGTTTCTCCTTAGTTGTCCCCGGACACAGAAATCTAAAGACAGGACGAGGAAAGAACCTCCAGGTGACACATTCTACAAGAGATATAGAAAGGGAGAAGTATGGACACAGAGAGGAAGAGAGACATGAAGAGGGAGGACAACCATATCAGGACACACCTATCTATGGAGATGAAGAGAACCTGTCATAGCTGGGGGAACACACACCTCAGAGCAGAGCTCCCAGTCATCAGCCTGACCCCCCACAATAGGGAATGTGGCTTTCCTCAGGCCTGGTATGGGACTGGGAACAGAGGGGAGCCGGGCAAGAGGAAGAGGAGACTTTTATTTCCCTTCTGACCAAATTCAAATGTAACCACCCCACCTGTGTGCTTCATACAGGACATGTCACCTGACTGAAGTCACATGACCCCTCTTCCCTTCCCCAGAGAGTGCTGGAACCCCCTTCCCTCAGAATAAAGAAGACATTATTACCTCCTCTTCTCTGGTCACACACTCTGCAGAAAGAAGCATCTTAGTTGTAAAACTATCCACGCTACCACATCCGGGCTACAACAAAATGGACACCTGCAATGAGGCGACTTGCAACTCACCCACATCAGACGACCGCCCTCTAGTGGTGGCTCCACTGCGGAATAAACGGTTCTCTGTCACTGGAGGATTTGTACGGGGCGTTACTATGGCAACAAGACACAGGCCGCGCACCGTAGCAACACACAGCGGACGTGCAGGAGCCACAGGTCGGAAGTGGAAAGAGAATTGTAATTAGAGAGAGGGGACAGACATTTTTTTAAGCCTGAGAGGGGTGTCCTGCTATCCAGCCGGGGACAGAGAAATAATACAACAGAATATGTAACTATGAGGAGGAGGAGGAGGATTTCTGGGCTTTAGTATTTTAGCCCTCATTCCTCCTCTATATGTGTATATCGCCAATACTGGAACTCTATTATCTACCCAGAGCGCCACCTTCTGACTGGATGTCATATTATTGGGGCCTATTCACAATATAGCATTGCTCTTTAACATAAAGGATTTGGCATACCTCGCCTCTCTCTGGCTTAGCTCACCTCGCTTCTCTCAGGCCTAGCACACCTCTCCTCTCTCAGGCCTAGCGCACGTCTCCTCTCTCAGGCCTAGTGCACATCGCCTCTCTCAGGCCTAGCATACCTCGCCTCTCTCAGGCCTAGCGCACCTCACCTTCTCTCAGGCCTAGTGCACATCGCCTCTCTCAGGCCTAGCATACCTCGCCTCTCTCAGGCCTAGCGCACCTCACCTCTCTCTGGCCTAGCGCACCTCGCCTCTCTCTGGCCTAGCGCACCTCGCCTCTCTCAAGCGTAGCGCACCTTACCTCTCAGGCCTAACGCACCTCGCCTCTATCTGACCTAGCGGACCTTGTCTCTCTATGGCCTATCGCACATCGCCTCTCTCTGGCCTAGCACACCTCTCTCAGGCCTAGCGCACCTCGCCTCTCTCAGGCCCAGCATACCTCGCCTCTCTCAGGCCTAGCGCACCTCGCCTCTCTCAGGCCTAGCATACCTCGCCTCTCTCAGGCCTAGCGCACCTCGCCTCTCTCAGGCCTAGCATACCTCGCCTCTCTCAGGCCTAGCGCACCTCGCCTCTCTCAGGCCTAGCATACCTCGCCTCTCTCTGGCCTAGCGCACCTCGCCTCTCTCAGGCCTAGCATACCTCGCCTCTCTCAGGCCTAGCGCACCTCGCCTCTCTCAGGCCTAGCACACCTCGCCTCTCTCAGGCCTAGCACACCTCGCCTCTCTCAGGCCTAGCGCACCTCGCCTCTCTCAGGCCTAGCGCACGTCTCCTCTCTCAGGCCTAGCGCACCTCGCCTCTCTCAGGCCTAGCATACCTCGCCTCTCTCAGGCCTAGCGCACCTCGCCTCTCTCAGGCCTAGCGTACCTCGCCTCTCTCTGGCCTAGCGCACCTCGCCTCTCTCTGGCCTAGCGCACCTCGCCTCTCTCAGGCCTAGCGCACCTCGCCTCTCTCAGGCCTAGCATACCTCGCCTCTCTCAGGCCTAGCATACCTCGCCTCTCTCAGGCCTAGCGCACCTCACCTCTCTCTGGCCTAGCGCACCTCGCCTCTCTCTGGCCTAGCGCACCTCGCCTCTCTCAGGCCTAGCGCACCTTACCTCTCAGGCCTAACGCACCTCGCCTCTATCTGACCTAGCGGACCTCGTCTCTCTATGGCCTATCGCACATCGCCTCTCTCAGGCCTAGCGCACCTCGCCTCTCTCTGGCCTAGCGCACCTCGCCTCTCTCTGGCCTAGCGCTCCTTGCCTCTCTGGCTTAGAATACCTCGCTTCTCTCTGGCCTAGCGCTCCTTGCCTCTCTGGCCTAGCGCACCTCGCCTCTCTCAGGCCTAGTGCACCTCGCCTCTCTCAGGCCAAGCACACCTCTCTGTGGCCTAGCGCACCTCACCTCTCTGTGGCCTAGTGCACCTCACCTCTCTTTGGCCTAGCACACCTCTCAGCACAAATCCATTCCCTCCTCGAGGGTAATAAAAGGCCCGGTCTATACATAGAAAGCCTTTACTAAAAGTAGATCCTTAGAAAGGACAGATAACGGTTACCAATGAGAGGTGATGTTGTCAATGTGAAGCCCAGAGTCCTAGGAGGGGTTGCCCAGAGTCCTGCATACTTCTATTGGGATGCAAATAGTCCCAAATGTCCTTTGCCCCCCTCTCCTGCTTTGCACCCTAAGGGGAAGCTCAAAGCAATACATCTACATTTTGCTTTCCCTGGTCCTTACATCAGTTCCCCTTACATCAGTTCCCCCCATCAGAGTGCCCCTTACATCATTTCTCCCCATCACTAGCCCTCCCTGTAACCCCAAAACTAACCCTCTCTGTAACCTTAACACTAACCCTCCTGTAACCCCAACACTGACCCTCCCTGTAACCCCAACACTAACCCTTCCTGTAACCCCAACACTAACCCTCTCTGTAATCCCAACACTAACCCTCCCTGTAACCCCAACACTAACCCTCCCTGTAACCTTAACACTAACCCTTCCTGTGACCCCCAACACTAACCCTCCCTGTAATCCCAACACTAACCTCCCTGTAACCCCAACACTAACCCTCCCTGTATTCCTAACACTAACCCTCCCTGTAACCCTAACACTAACCCTTCCTGTAACCCCAACACTAACCCTCCGTGTAAACCCAACACTAACCCTCCCTTTAACCTTAACACTAACCCTTCCTGTAACCCCAACGCTAACCCTCCCTGTAATCCAAACACTAACCCTCTCTGTAATCCCAACACTAACCGTCCCTGTAACCCCAACACTAACCCTTCCTGTAACCCCAACACTAACCCTCCCTGTAACCCCAACACTAACCCTCCCTTTAACCCCAACACTAACCATCCCTATAACCCCAACACCAACCCTCCCTGTAACCCTCACATTAACCCTCCCTGTGACCCTCACATTAACCCTCCCTGTGACCCTCACACTAACCCTCCCTGTAACCCAACACTAATATGGTAGCTCCCTGGACAATGGACAGTTGGTTCTAAAAGATATGACCATGAAGTGCACTTGAACGGACGTGTTACAGAACGGGGGTGATCGCGGCCTTCGTAGAATAATTTTATTGGTTGGTTTGTAAAGTGTATAAAACAAGTACGATTTTGAGCCTGCCATGCATTTGGGTGTTGGTGGAAATTTGGATAAAATATAGTGTGATACATTTGGGGGTAGGGATGGCTAGAGTCATTATAATCTTTGATTCCCTTGGGGTGGGGATGGGTTTTGAGGTGTGAACATGGCTATGGCTTCTACCTGGTGTGAATTTTCTGATGTACAGCCAAGTTCTCTTTCCGCGTAAACCCTCTCCCGCAAACCAAACAAGAATACGGCTTCTCTCCGGTGTGAGTCCTCTTGTGTTTCACCAAAGCTGAACTTCCGATGAAACATTTCCCACATTCTTCACATGAATACGGCTTCTCCCCGGAGTGAGTTCTCTCGTGTAAAACAAGATGGGTCCTCTGACTAAAGCATTTCCCGCACTGTGAACAGGAATACGGCTTCTCCCCCGTGTGAGTTCTTTTGTGTTTCACAAGAGCCGAGCTCATGGCAAAACACTTCCCGCATTCCGAGCATGAATACGGCTTCACCCCAGTGTGAGTTCTCTGATGTAGAAGGAGACCAGCATTTACCTTAAAGCTTTTCCCGCATTCGGAACAGGAGTACGGCTTGTGCGGATCCGTCGGCGGGAAGCCTGCGTGAGTCCGTCGGTGGAAAACGAGATTTGACTTGTGCATGAAATGTTTGCCGCATTCCGTACATGAATATGGCTTCTCTCCTGTGTGAGTCCTCTCGTGGTTAATCAAACACCATTTACGAAGAAAACTTTTCCCGCATACGGAACATGAATGTGGCTTCTCTCCAGTGTGAGATCTCTGGTGTTGGGTGAGAGTTTCCTTCCTGGTGAAACTTTTCCCGCAAAGGTAACACAAGAACTTTTCATGACCTGTAGGATAGGTGATGGGAGGTGAGTGATTGGGAAAATCCCCCCCGGGCGTAGAGGTATGACATAATTGGCCTGCGTTGGGGAGTGCTGGATGGAGATTTGGGGAAATGGGGTCTTCTCCTGGAGAACTTAAAATGGTGTAGTTTCTGTTTTCTGGAAAATTGGTGGAAATTTTCGCCTTGTTCCGGATCTGCTGTCCATCTGGAGACAATATGAAATGGAAGACAACATGAGCACCTAAAGACCATTACAGTTGGCTGAAATAAACAGGCTTCTAGAAACTTAATGGCCATTAAACATTTTTGCCGTTTCTCACACCTAACTAAACCCTGTATGGCCAAATATTTGTTGACGTTGGACTATCACACCAACAACCTAATAACTCAAATCTGCATTCACAACTGGATGAGTCAGAGGAGTGATGCAATTCCTCTCCCAGCCTGCTCTGTAAGAAGACTCAATTGGAGAGAGACAGTAAGAAAGCACACAGATCCTGCAGTCACCCATTATGCTCAGAGACACCAGCTTCAAGGACGGGCGACATAGAGGAAGAAAGTCCGTTATTGGTGGAGACTTCCCATAACGGTTTGTGAACACTGGTGCCGGGTTCTTTTAAAAGCGACTGAATAAGGAAACATGTCAATTCTCTGGAGATCTATGAAATAGTAGCCCAAAAAAAAAATCTTTGACTCATATCTACCTGAGCCGATCCTAATGAAAGTGTCCTCCTCCTTAATCATCACATAGTCTACTTCGTCCTCCTCAGCTTTGACGTCTCTCTGGGTGTCTCCGAGGTCTGTGAATAAAGGTGACAGTGAAGCCCCCCGTACTGAGATGTATGAGAGACCCCAGAGAGTGTGTGTGGGGGGGGAGACTGGTCACGTCTCTTGGCTGGTAACACACAATGGAATGATGTGAAGAGGAGAGCCGGAGTCTAATAAAGGCTGATGGCTCCTGACTCCCCCCACTAGACACATTCCGTCCCCCCATTACTGTCTACTGACAGAGGAGGGGGGAGAAGAAGAGATTGTTGTAGCGACTGAACAAGGAGAATCTGTGACTTTTCTGGATTTAGTGTTTGTTACTCACCTGTGCCGATCTCTGGAGAACGTTCCTCCTCCTGACACGGCTCATCATTCCTTCTATACGGCTCTTCTGCTTCCTCTTTAACTTCTGTTTTACAGTCTATCTCGTTTATCTCCAGTGTAACCTACACAAGAATGAAACTATTCTTGAACATAAAGCAGTGTTGCCTCAATAACGATCGTAAAGCAAGATACTGAAACTATAGAAAGGTCTCCACCAGATCTGACTTATGTCATCTGAAGTGAACAATTAGTATCAGCACTTAGGAGAAGCTCTCCTCCAAATTGGTTGTGGTAACCTTAGGTGATGCAATTCACAAAGATGACAGCACCTACGTTTCATTCCTTAGGCCAATGAGGCATTGTGACGTTTTACAATTGCTGTAATGGACATAATGCTTCATAGAAAACAGGTGATAGTTCATATTTTGCTTCCCACTTACCTGATCATTCTGTGGGACCTGTGTGGACTCCTGAGGATAAAGAGGACATTTTCTACATTATGATTCAGAAACAAACAGTATTAGTTATTATTAGGGTCCATCTACCTGATCATCTTTATGGATCTCATGATGTTCCTGTGTGGAATTCCGGGAATACAGAGGACAGGTCTGAGGGATCTTATGATGTTCCTGTGTGGAATTCCGGGAATACAGAGGACAGGTCTGAGGGATCTCATGATGTTCCTGTGTGGAATTCCGGGAATACAGAGGACAGGCCTGAGGGATCTCAGTATGTTCCTGTGTGGAATCCCGGGAATACAGAGGACGGGCCTTAGGGATCTCCTGATGTTCCTGTGTGGAATCCCGGGAATACAGAGGACAGGCCTGCGGGATCTCATGATGTTCCTGTGTGGAGTCCCAGGAATACAGAGGACGGGCCTGAGGGATCTCATGATGTTCCTGTGTGGAATCCCGGGAATACAGAGGACAGGCCTGAGTGATCTCCTGATGTTCCTGTGTGGAATCCCGGGAATAGAGAGGATGGGCCTGAGGGATCTTCTGATGTTCCTGTGTGGAATCCTGGGAATACAGAGGACGGAGACATCTCTCTGGGGTATTTCTGTTCCTGGATCCATCTGTAAGAAACACACACACTGACTGAATACATTGTTTCTATGTCTTTATATCAGAGGATGTGTGTATCTAGGGGGATCCTCAATACTCAAGAAATGAAAGTCTCCTCTTACGCGGTGATGTGAGGGGCGGCCGGTTCTCCATCATGATGTCCTTGTAGAGGTCCTTGTGTCCTAAATATTTCCCTTCTGTGCCGAAAGAGATAAGGACATCCTGACATCTTATAGGAACCTGAAACACACAATGATACAGTCACCACCCAGACACATCCCTTGTCTGTTCCTGGATCATGTCCCAGAATTCCCGGCACCGCTCACCTCTCCCGTCAGCAGCTCAATCATCTCACTGGTGACTTCTTCAACCTTCTTGTTCTTTATCAGGGAGTGAGATGGAGGATCTATAACGCGGTTTTGGATCTTCATCATGTTGGAAGCTACCAAGCCATCGGACAACTTGAAAGCGATGTAATTCTATATTAAAAGCCAAAACACAACATGTGTCACCATCCAAAGTAGATTCAACTTCCCCAATTTAATAAAATTAATATCATTACAATAAGCTTAACCCCTCCAATCAGGTCTGTGTTTTATTAATAGAGATGAGTGATGTCATGTGACCTCCCAGAATCCTCCTCACCTCTCCGCTCAGCAGGTAGATGATCTCCAGGGTGAGGTTTAATATCCTCTCTGTCCTGTTACCGCGCTCCATCTTCAATCAGGTGATTTTTTTTTAGGTGTTTCCTCGGAAATTGTGTTTGTCTTCGTTTTGGGTCTCCCCTTTACTAAGCGTCCAATGTTTTGGGGGACAACCCACCTTTCTCAAGGCATCTATCACCGTATCGTGTGCAGGGATCACTCTTGTAGCTCTCTCAATATATATGGTGGGGCCAATAGATGGATCCTCCCACTTTCTTTTTCTAAATTCCTATAAAGAACACAGAATCATCTTTCACCACATGACTGACCCCGACAGGCTCCACGCTGTTGGAAAAAGGCGAGTTGCTGTGAAGCAAAAGACATAAAAGAAGAAAGGAAAACTGAAGTCAGAATATCTAGAGAATGACCAATAAGAAAATTCCCAGGAATGCCCCAAAGCAATGCCTA
>NW_017307694.1:413126-416213 GCF_000935625.1 Nanorana parkeri
GTATAATAAAAATAAGAAGACTTATTACCTTTTCCTCACCGGGTACACATTCTCTACTGTCACATCCCTACCAGGACTTTAGGAGTACAATATTCTTCCTCTTCCTCCTATTCTGGTCTACAACAAAATGGCCACCACACCTCCAGAACTGAGGATACTTCTTCTCGCATGGCAGACGTTTGCCCTCTAGTGGTGACTCCAAACTGGATCTATGTAGAAGAATAATGACCATAGAGGGGACAAACAACTTCCCAGGACAGAGGGGGGTCTCCATGTACCCAGCCTGAGCTGGAATCTTATTTGTATTATAACTATATGATAGTATGATATGTTTACCGTGAACTGATTTCTTTATCTTCCTTATTGTATAACGCAGGATAGCTCCGTCATGTTACAGATTCAAAATTTAGTATCGTGTACAGAGGCGCAAGAAGGATGGAGTCATCCAAATCCATCCTGGACACAATGGCGCTCACACCAATACTTCCAGATTAGAGTCAGCTCTGGACACGCTCCATGACCCTCAGTGTTCTACTGGTGTGAACGAAACCCAGCTCTGCAAAGCAAGAGGATGAACTACTTAGCTATGGTGCTGCCCCGTGTCCGTGGCCTGGACAGATGTCAGAGGAGCCAATGTGATATTTCTGGGCCAGCTGAGATCACTGGAATGCCCTCCATCTTGTTCCAAAGATAAGGAAGGTGTTAGCATAGATCAGGCGGTACTGGTTCTACTGAGTGACCGGAACATGCACTGCTTCCTTCCGCCACAAGGATCTCTGCTTCTGCAGACAAACCTGTCTAGTTTGTTGTTGAACCTGGAGCAGTGGAGGTCCGGCACTCCCCACCTGTGACACATAGTTACATAGTATTTGAGGTTGAATAAAGACACATGTCCATCAAGTCCAACCTATTGTGTGTGTGTGTGTGTATAGATCCCTGAGTCATCTCGTTATTAGGAGTACTTGTACCCCTGTATATTACCGTTTCTCAGGAAATCGTCCAAAAGCTTCTTGAATGATTCCACACTATTTGCTGAAATCACTGCTTGTGGCAACGAGTTCCAGACCCTAACTGCTCGAACTGAGAAGAACCCCTTTCGCCCCTTGTGTTTGAATTTATCCATGCTGATTAGGAAAGACCATTCCTGTCAGACTAACCTACTGACTTGGTTAGTTTCAGGACACAGGTCCTGAAACACTTCTGGGTGTCAAAGAACCCGTGTTCTGTTTCAGAAAAAGATTTCTAAAATTGAACATACTTCCGGAGACCCAGCTTGTGTGGACCGTATGGCAACTTGCTTAGATTGGACTTGGGCTGCTCATCCTGGAGGAACCGCTCAGAGTACTGCTTCATCGGCAAAGTGGACAGAGTACGTGGTGGGAGAGGAGCGTCTTGTACAAAGTGTCATGAGATTTTATAATAATATTCAAAATCTTACTTTGTAGAAAAGTACAGCCAATAGGGATGCACCGATACCGGTTTTTCGTTATCGATTTTTTTTCTGGTACTCACCGATACCGGAAGTCCCATTAAGGAAGCCGGGCGGAGTGTAATGACTCGCCACTCGGCTTGCTGATTAGCCGGGAAGCCGTCTCCGTGCTCCCCAGCCACCAGATGACGAGGAAGCATAGAGCCGGCTTTCTGGCCAATCAGGAAGCCGGGGGGCGGGTAATGACTCGCTGCCTGACTTCCTGATTGGTCGTACTTCCTGATACTCGTACTCACTCAAATGACCCCGATTCCGGATCTTTCTGTATCGGAAGCAGGGCGGCGAGTCATTACAGGGCGCACGACTTCCTTATTGGCTGGGAAGCCGTCTCCATGCTCCCTCGTCACCAGGTGACGAGGAAGCATGGGGCCGGCTTCCCGGCCAATCAGCAAGCCAGCTCCATTCTCCCCAATGATGAGGGAGCAAGGAGTAAGCTCCCCGGCCAATCAGGAAGCCGGGCGGCGTGTAATGACTCTCCGCCCTGCTTCCTGATACCGGAAGTTCCGGCATCGGGATCATTTGGACGAGTATCCACCCAAAAACTCGATATTGGCACCGATATAGATTACCCAGGCAATCAGGAAGCCAGGCAGCGGGTCATGATCTGGTGCCCAACTTCCTGATAATCGGGGCCCACGGATTAAAAAAAAATATCGGTACTCGTACTTGATACCGAAAAACTGGTATTGGTGCATCCCTAATTATAGCCATCTTTATAACACTTCACCACCTTTTGATTTGGCTCAGCTACGAGATCTCCTGGCTACCCTCCACCTACCCCTGCTGCCTCTCTTCTTGATTCAGAAATGACTGTCGAGGAGATTGAAGTTGCCATTAGATCCTTCCCACCCAACAAAGCCCCCAGACCTGATGGTATACCTAGGGAATGGTACAACTTGTATATCTCAGTGATAGCTCCCAAACTTAAGGTTTTGTTTGATCACTGCATTGCTACCAGGACTATACCCTCTTCTATGTCTGGTGCTCATGTTACTCTTATCCTTAAACCGGGCAAGGATCCTACCTCTTGCTCTTCCTATCTCATTATTAGACTATGACCTGAAGGTCTTAACCAAATTCCCGGTGATTAGGTTGAGCAAGGTGATCTCTTTTTTGTTGGCTGTAGACCAGACCAGTGGGGCTCCGTCCCACTGACCCGGAGGGGAGTGGAGTGGGCATTTCCTATTCCTCTTGCTATTTCACCATGTGTGCTGTGTTTTTATGAGCTACACTATATTGCCAAAAGTATTGGGACACACCCTCCAAATCATTTGATTCAGGTGTTCCGTGACATTTCCTTGCTACTAAATCTTCCACGGTCACCTGTTAGTGGGATTATAACAAAGTGGAAGCAACTGGGAACAACTGCAACTCAGCCAGGAAGTGGTAGGCCATGTAAAATGACAGAGCGGGGTCAGCGCATGCTGAAGTGCACAGTGCGCAGAAGTCGCCAACTGTCTGCAGAGTCAATAGCTACAGACCTCCAAACTTCAACCGGAACAGTACTGAAGGAGCATGGAGCCTGATTGGCTAGGAAGCTGCCTTTATGTGTTGCTCAGCAGCCTGGCTTCCTAACCAATCAGGAAGCCGGGCGGCAC
>NW_017307694.1:424480-425412 GCF_000935625.1 Nanorana parkeri
CCTCTTCCTCCTATTCTGGTCTACAACAAAATGGCCGCCACACATTCAGAACTGAGGATACTTCTCGCATGGCAGACGTTTGCCCTCTAGTGGTGACTCCAAACTGGATCTATGAAGAAGAATAATGACCATAGAGGGGACAGACGGCTTCCCAGGACAGAGGGGGGTCCCCATGTACCCAGCCTGAGCTGGAATCATATTTGTATTATAACTAGTATGATATGTTTACCGTATGTCTTTATCTTCCTTATTGTATAACGCAAGATAGCTCCGTCATTGTTACAGATTCCAAATTTAGTATCGTGTACAGAGGCGCAAGGAGGATGGAGTCATCCAAATCCATCCTGGACACAATGGCGCTCACACCAATACTTCCAGATCAGAGTTAGCTCTGGACACGCTCCATGGCCCTCAGTGCTCTACTGGTGTGAACGAAACCCAGATCTGCAAAGCAAGAGGATGAACTACTTAGCTATGGTGCTGCCCCGTGTCCGTGGCCTGGACAGATGTCAGAGGAGCCAATGTGATATTTCTGGGCCAGCTGAGATCACTGGAATACCCTCCATCTTGATCCAAAGATAAGGAAGGTGTTTCAGAGGAGGAAAAGCATAGATCAGGTGGTTCTGGTTCTGTCTCAATGTTTTTATTGAAATTTCACAAGTAACACACAATGTAAAGATATTGGTTCACATTACATCAGTCCAACAGGTATTCGGGACAAACATGAAATCATAGCAGATGTAACCTTATATTATAGGTTCAAACCCTCCAGGAGTCAGAAGACTACACATTCTACCCCTCTTATCCCAACTATCAGCCTATAAGGCAATTGCGGAGATGGAAGGTCTGCGCTCCAGATTATTGTTCCAATTAGTAACAGTAAGCAGCGAGCGGGGTAGAGGCCCCGAGTAACGTATAGATGGGATAAAAAA
>NW_017307694.1:426127-431273 GCF_000935625.1 Nanorana parkeri
AGCCGGGACCAGGTACCACCTCATCATTACCTTGTAGGCTATCTCTGCGTTAGTGACGCTGATGGAGCATTTAGCTATATTGTTCCAAATTTGTTGCCATTCCTTCATGGACCACTGTTGGGACAGTTCCCCTTCCCAGCTGCGTACATATGTGTGGGAAGTGTGGTTGACCAGTCTATTCAATTGTGCGTAGAGAATTGTTATGTGACCTGGACCTTCCGGAGCGTGGATGCACATATGTTCCAAACATGTAAATAGTGTAGCGGGATCCCTCCTCTGAATCAGAGTAGAGATCCAGTGATGTAGTTGGAGGTATCTAAAATGTTCGCTCCCCGGTATCTGGTGATGGTCCCTCAGGTATTTGGCAGGAAGGAATGGCAGAGGAGCGTAATAGGTCATGTACCATATGAAATCCGTTATTTGTCCACCAACTAAAGGCCGTGGGGTTGTCCATGCCCGGCTTAAATAGTGGTTGGGCGAATAAGGGAAGCAAAGGAAGGTATGGTGAGATCAGGTGTGCTGAATATTTGATAGAGTCCCATACCTTCAATGTATGCATCATAAGGGGACTTAAAGTCCTCGGCCTCTCACAGGGTGGTATCCAGGGCAAGGCTGTAAGAAGCATTGGAAAGCAGTTCGGAATTTCCAGCATAAGCCAGAGAGGGGGTGACTGACGCTGGTGCATAGTTATCAGAGGTACAATTTGAGCAGCTTGGTAGTACAGCATCACATTGGGAAGGCCCGCTCCACCATCCCTTTTATGCTTATACAAAGTAGTGCGCACCACTCTGGCTCTGAGGGGATGCCAGATGAACTGGAGAATACTCCGCTGTATTGAGCGCATAGCATAAGGGGGAATATGCACCGGAAGGTCCTAAAATGATAGAGGAGTTTGGGTAAAAACGTAAACCCGGATTTGGAGGAGAAGTGCTGTAGGAGGTTAAGCAGGTTAGGGACTGAGGTGTGCGGCTGCGTCAGGGTCAGCAGGACGTCAAACCCTGTCTAAGGGAATTGTACATCAAGGCCAATTTAGGTGCCAGAAGGGGAGCCAATTTTTTATAATAGATCGCCAAGAAGCTGTCAGGGCCAGGGGCTTTAGATGGTTTGAGATGTTTGATAGTTAGAAGTATTTCTTCAGTGGTAACATCTGAATTTAGGCGGTCCAAGGCCTCCTGTGTGATCTGCGGGAGTGCTACATCTTGGAGAATGCCATCCGCCTTTTCCACGTTAAAAGTGCGGGGTTTGGCATAGAGAGAGGTAAGGTTCTCTTGGAAGGAGGCTAAAATGTTCTCGGGGTTTGCTGAGAGCGTGCCGCCCTGGGTGGTCAGTCTAATAGGGGCCGGTCTATCAGGCAACGTTTTCAGCTTTCTAGCTAGCAATGTACCAGGCTTGTTTGCCCTTGAATAAAATTTATGTTTGGTCCACCGTAGGGCCCTATCTGCTTCCTGATCCAGCAGGAGGTTCAGTTCCATCCTAACTGAATTCAGGCGAGTCAGGAGCCCACGGTCGAATTTATCCTTCAGTGCCTTGTCCAGAGCCTCTAAGTCTTCCTGTAGAGTGGCTACTTTCCTCTCTCTCTCTCTTTTTTGCGGTGGGTGGCTAGTTCAATAAGCTGCCCCCGCATTGTGACCTTATGAGCCTCCCACAGAACCACAGGAGACCTCACGGACCCCTCGTTCAGCTAAAAATATTGCCTAGCATTTAGTTCAATAATGGACATGTTCTCCACAGTGGACAACAATGATTCATTGATTCTCCAGTGTCCCCCGCCCCGAGATCCCCCCTCTAGGCGGAACTGCACTACATTAGGAGCATGGTCAGACCATGGGACTGCCTTAATTTTGGCAGATATGAAGTGACCGAGGCACCGTTGGGGGGTGAGGATATGGTATATTCTACAGAAAACCTGGTGGGGGTTGGAGTAATAGGTATAATCCTTAACCGATGGGTTCAGTTCCCTCCACACATCCACCAGCTGATGGTCGTTTAGTAGGGTTAGAAATGCTGTATTATCGAGTGGCGCACTCCCGTTTGAGCCCGGGCTGTGTACCCTCTTGGTTTTGTTCAACGTGGGGTGTAGCACCAGGTTAGAATCCCCGGCCAAAAACCCCGGCCAAAAACAGCAGGCCTTTAGCGTGATGTGCTACCGTTTGGAGTAAGCGGGAAAGGAATCTAAGCTGGTGGGTATTAGGGGTGTAATAGGTGACAAAAGTCACTTCGACATCAAATAGGGTGCCCGCTAAAAGGATGTAGCTGCCCGTGGGATCAGCTATTTTAGTTTGACACGTAAAGGGTAGTGAACGTTTAAAGGCTATCAGGACCTTTTTTTTCTCCGTAAAGTTTGCGCAATGAAAGTTTGGATAGTGCTTGTGTAAGTAACGGGGCATGAGCTAGTAGAGGATCTCGTTTCCTGAAGGCATACCACATCAGTATGACAGGAGGAATAGAATGAGAAGGCCTTATGGTGCTTAGCTGGAGAATTGAACCCCTGGACATTATGGGACATTATAGTAAACTTACTTGCCATTGAGTGGGTGGAGAAGAACCGACTTCACCCGCAGCAGCCGCACACCACGGTGGGGTCGGGGACAGGAGTTGGTGGAGCATATGGTGTGGACCGGAGGCGTCAGAACCATGGGGGACCCGGAAAGTGGACAGAGAGGGAGGGGGGGAGGATCCTCAATGAAAGAGAGAAAACAAGTTAAGACAATTACAACTACAACAAATAAACATTCCAGTTTTAACCGTCCGTGGAGGTCGGTGGGACAGGCCGGAGGGGGGGAATAACCCCTTCCCCTGCATGTCTTCATGGGAGGCGCGTTCCCACCAAACCCCAGGGAAAGCAAACATATAATACACCTATATAGGATCACGAAGTCTGAAAGCACAGGTTTGAACCTGGCTTTCAAGAGTAGTGATGGGCCACAGGGCGTAGATGAAATGCAGGTCGCCCATGCCGGTTATGTGTTTGCGCAGTAAACGCCTGTGCAGAAGGCACAGTGGTGCGATCATATGAGCAGTTGGAGTCCTATGGGAGTCCAAAATGACCTGCATGTTAGTAAAAGATTCAACGTATTAACAGCATACCAACTCGGGTCAAAACAAGACCATGTGCTGTGTAACGGCAGCACTCTAACCAGTCCAACGATGCCAGCTCACCGGCTGACCTTCAAAGAAGTCAACTGTCTCGGTTGACGAGAGCCTAAGAGAAAAAAAAAAGAAGGAGAGAAACTCCTCGTCTGGGGTAGACTTCTCAGGCTGGATCGAACAGGGGGGGGGCTGTCTCCCACATTTTTCTGCGGAGTGGCTCGTGTCTTCTGCTTCTTTTCCCAAATTGGGGTTGGCAGGGCCGGACGTTGGCTGCCCCTCGATGGGGTTGAGGACAGGTTTGAGGAAGATAGGAGTGTAAGGTCCACCAGGACTTTTCGGAGTTCGTCGGGCGTAGTTGCTGTAAACGATCTTCCATCATGGTTGAACATCACTTTAAAGGGGAATCCCCAGCAGTTGGATATACCGTGCTCCCTGAGGATGACAAGGAATTGTTTCAAATCCCTGCGTCGTTGAATAGTGGTTGGGGACAGATCCACAAATATTTGATAGGGGTGACCCTGGAATTGTAGGTCACGACGATCACAGGTAGCATGTAAGATGGCATCTTTCGTTTTATAATACGTGAATTTGATAATGATGTCTCTCGGGGGGGCCATCGCGGCGCTTTTGTGCTAAGGCCCTGTGTATACGGTCAAATTCCAGGCATTCTATAGGTATGGAGGGGACTAGTTCCTGGAAGAGAGCTGTAGCTGACGATGTCAGGTCCTCCATGAACTCAGGCAGTCCTCTTATACGTAGATTACCGCGTCTTGCCCTATTCTCTAGGTCTTCCAGTTTATCTAGTGCTGCAGTTAGCTTGTCGGAGAAAGAATCCATCTCTTTCTCTTGTGATACCATCACAGTTATGACATTGTCCATTTTCTGCTCCAGCATGTCTGTGCGGGCCCCAATCTCTCTGATCTCCCTGGTCAGTGTAGCTGCCAGCTTGTTTGTGGCTGCAGATAGTTCCTTCTGTAGCATGCTTCGGAACTTATCTATCAGGGCTGCATCCCTGTCACTCTCATGGGTCTCAGCTGGGGTGGGGGGCAGACTGTCCATAGAAGAGGAGTCAGATACCTCAGGTGCTTTTGCCCGGGTCGCTCGTGTCCCCTCGTGGTGAGGTGCGTCCGCCGTCTTGGATTCCCTCCGTCCACGGCTGAATCGCGGCTCTTTTTGCCGTCTGCTACACCGCATCACCCCGATTCAACTACCAGAGGATACCGCCGACTTTCCCAGACCCAGATGCGTCTAGTCCAATAGGTGAGGCTTGCTGATGTAGGCTAAATATGCTTTCCCAGGGATCGGTGTTGCAGAGCTAGCTCAGACCGCGGCCATGTTGGTCGGCTGCTCGCCACGCCCCCCAGGCGGTACTGGTTCTATGGAGTGACCGGAACATCCACTGCTTCCTTCCGCCACAAGGATCTCTGCTTGGGGGCAACAGGGCCGGCCTTAGGCCTTTAGGCGCCCTGTGCGAGAAAGCTTTACAGCGCCCCTCAGTGACCACACCCCTCAGTGGCCACACCCTTTACTGGCCAAACCCCCAGTAACACCACCCATTTATCACCGATATTTTTGGTAAAATATAAAAAGACGGGGTCACGTCGGGTAAATAGACACCAAACATGTAATGCTTTAAAATTGCGCCCACCCGCAAAATCGCAAAAAATTACCATGCCCAAAATTGACAATAGGCGACGCTTTAAAAGCTTTTACCGCTCATCAGTTTAGTGTTATCAGTGATTGATAGCCCTACAATTATTGCTCTCATTCCGACGTTCGCGGCGATATGTAACATGTGCGGCGTAATGGGCGAAATCGGCGTTTTCACACGTATGCGCACCCGACGCCTGTTTGCATGCGTGTATGTATGAGGGGGACTTTAAAAAAAAAATGTAATTCTTTTTTATTTGTAACTTTACATTTTTGGGGGGGAAACTTTATTGCTATCACATAGGGCGGTTAGAAAACCCCCTTATGTGATAGCAAAATATGTGACAGGTCCTCTTTATGGAGACATCAGGGGTCTCCAAGACCCCTAATGTCACCTAGGACCCCC
>NW_017307694.1:431315-432479 GCF_000935625.1 Nanorana parkeri
CGGTCCCTCAGAGGGACCGAGCAGAACAGAAAAATAGTTTAAAAAGTACAAAAAAATAAATAGAAAACGATTGTGCGGAGCTAGCAATGACAGCTAGCTCCGCCCAAAAATGTGAGCCAATATGTTGCGCTTAGTATTGTATATTCCACCTACTAGTTCATATGTAAAAAAGGAAAGAAAAAAGTGTTTGCTCATATACCTTTGTTAAAAAGGTTAGATGCCAATAATTACATCGAAAAAATTGTGTCTTTTATGTGAAATTACATATCAATATTTCATAGTGATTTTGTGATATATAAATTGTGGAAATGGTTAAACCAAATAAATCAATATAAACCTTGGCCCGTCTATTATTTGTTCAATCTCTATTCAGTGATTATAATTATGTTGTGACAAAACACAAAAATGTGGTCTGAATTCCACCTACGTGCAAATCAATATAAATATTGTGACAATTTGTATAAACTGCATCAATCGACATATAAAAAAGATTTCAATCGATATCTAAAAAAGTTAATCAACAAAAGGAAAAAGAAAAAGTGACTCCATGTAGTCTGGCAGGAGTGGTGGCCAGATAGAAAAACCGCTTTCTATCCACTCTATTGAAGTGCCAATGCACAATATCCCTGTGTAGAATGGATTCGGGGGGAACAGAGTTCTTACGATCAAACTAACAAATGTAAAAAAGAGAGACAAATGATAGGTTGATAGTAACCAGATGTCTATTGCTTTTTCTTCCGTAGATGAGTCCACGAAGCTTCTATTATAGTTTCTCTCTCCTCTCCTGCACAGCTTTCACTCCCTCTCAGTGGCGGTGTTAAACACCCTCCAGGTGTAGATGGAAACAACCCCGGTGAGTCCAGCCAGGAAAAGAGAGGGGGGAAGCCACAGAAGAGAGACAAATCTAAGTGCAAATAGCAAGGTCCTTTATTTAAAATATAAAATGATTGCACTTACAGGATTTTGTTGGATAAAACAGCATGTGAGTGTAAAGGACACTCAGCCTTATGGAGCCTTTCCAATGTGTCAGCGAGGAGACAATCAACTCCCTTGACGCGTTTCGTCCTGAGGACTTTTTCAAAAGGGTGCTCAGACCCTTGTAGACCAGACCAGTGGGGCTCCATCCCACTGACCCGGAGGGGAGGGGAGTGGGCATTTCCTATT
>NW_017307695.1:0-275 GCF_000935625.1 Nanorana parkeri
TGTTCAGTGCACTCTATGTGTAGTATATAGTACATGTACATGTAGAGTGCCTGCAACAGTGCATTTGCAGTGGTCCTCTGCTGTCGTGGGTGGGTTGAGTGATCCGTGGTGCAGGGCTGCATGCAGATCATTTAGTACATTCATGTTGGTATAATTGTAGGTGTGTTGTCTGCACTGTATTGGCAGTGTATACTCTATATAGAGTGTGTGCTGCTGGTGCAGTGCAGACAATGCATGTATAGTTGCTTGGTTAGTCTCTCTCTCTCCCCCCCCCC
>NW_017307695.1:1750-17074 GCF_000935625.1 Nanorana parkeri
ACTTATGGAGTGCTGGTGACCTATTTTCTTCAATCTTGTTTACAGCGCCAGTCGCATATATCCTACAGGGACAATGAGGGCATGCTGTAACCTGTAGTTCCCTTGGTAATATTTTTTGGGGGGGTGTACAGGGACAATGAGGGTATGCTAGGACTTGTAGTTTAATTAATCTCATTGTACTTGTACACCCCCACATATCACAGGGGGGGCGCAAATTTTTGTTCTGCCCCGAGCACCCGTTACTCTGGTTACGCCACTGGTGCACATACATGCGAAAATGACGATCGCGCCCATTGCGCCGCTTATGTTACTTATCACTGCGACTGTCAGAGTGTGAACAATAATTGTAGGGCCATCAATCACTGATAACACTAAACTGATGAGTGGTAAAAGCTTTTAAAGCATCGCCTATGGCCAATTTTGGGTATGGTAGTTTTTTGCGAATTCGCTGGTGTGAAATGCTTGACATGTTTGATGTCTATTCAACCAACGTGACCCCGTCTTTCATGTTTTACCAAAAAATTGGGTAATAATAAATGTATTATAACTAGGGATGTCCCGGTACCGATGCTATCTTCAGGTATCGGGCCCGATACAGGGCATTTTTACAAGTACTTGTACTTATGAAAATGCCCCGGTACATAACGCCGATGCTTGCACATCGGTGTTGATTTCGTATTGCCCGACGCCCAGGACATATAGTTCCCGGGCGCTGGGCAAGCGAGAGCAGGGGGCGTGGAGCGGTGACGGCGGGGGGCGTGGAGTGGTGACAGGTCAGGGGGCGTGGAGCGGTGACAGGCCAGGGGGCAAACAACTGATTAAAATGTAACTAAATAAAATAAAAAAATAAAAAGACGATAAAGTAAAAATAATAAAATAAATTAAAATTAAAAATGTTACAAATCAGGGCTTTAACTCACCTCGGAAGTGCAGAGCTGCCTTCAATTACTATGCCTCTAAGGGAATTGATGTGGTATGTTTGCAGGAGACCAGACTTTCCACCGCCTTTAGCTCCCACTATCTACACAAAATTTACCCTCAGGTTTTCCGGGCTTCCTTCCATGAGAAGAAAAGGGGGGTGTTAATAGCCTTCCATAAGAATAACGAGACAGGGGTGTCCTCTTTCCCCTATCCTATTCGTCCTGGCGATAGAGCCGCTGGCACATCTCAGGATACTGTCCAATCCATCAAAGGAAACTTCTCTTTTCTCTGGCATGAATCTCATTTAGATTACCTAGGGATAAAACTGACTGCCACGTATGATTCCCTATATAAAACTAACTACTCCCCTCTATTCCGCCAACTCAAGGACCTTATGTCTTCTTGGTCACGACATGGATTGTTGTGGCTGGGCAGACTAAACGCCGTCAAGATGACGATACTTCCCAAGCTTCTGTACCTCTTCCGCACCCTCCCAATCTTGGTCCCAGGGACAGCCCTTCGGGCGTCCCAACGAGACATCACGACCTTTGTATGGGGCTCCAAAAAACCTCGGGTACCCAAATTCACCATGTGTGCTCATAGGAAGCAGGGCGGACTAGAACTTCCCGACATAACGAGATACTACCAGGCGGCCCAAATAGCCCCCATGACCAACCTGTTCCAAGCCTCTCAAGCCCCCCTCTGGACCAATATCGAAAGCACATGCTGTGATCAAATTTCCATCCAAGCTCTGCCATGGCTCCCGAGCCGCTTACGCCCAAAATCCATGAGCCCTCTTATGAGACACACCCTTGCAGTCTGGGATTCGGTTAAATATTCAAGTAAACTGATCTCGCCTCACCTACCCTTGCTTCCCATCCTGGGCAACCCACTGTTCATGCCTGGCATGGAGGCAGCGGGATCCTTCGGATGGTGGTCATCCCACAAATTTCAATATCTATATAATTTTCTACGCGGGGGGGAGCTTAGTTCCTGGTCCGATCTTAGAAACCGATTGCAAATTCCTCTTCGGGAACATTTCCATTATTTACAAATTCCTCTCTGATTGCTAATAAATCTACTCTCCCAGCACTAACAACCTTTGAACACATATGTTACCATTCACCTATGCAACCTAAACTGATCTCTATTTTGTATTTGCACCTCAACTCAGTGTCTTCCCCCACGGAACATGCCTATGTACGTAGATGGGAGCTCGATCTCTGTACATCTAAGCCTGCTCAGGAATGGCACCAGGTATGGAAACTAACGGCCTCCTGTACGATCAATATCCCTTCCCTGGAGACTGCCTACAAATCTATGATGAGGTGGTACATGGTCCCCTCAAGGATGACTCACCTAAACTCTTCATTTTCAGCTCTGTGCTTCAGAGGGTGTGCGGCCAAGGGAGATGTTCTCCACACATGGTGGACTTGCCCTATGTTAACTAGACTCTGGTCCAAGACCTTTCTTCTCCTACGTTCCCTTTTCAATACAACTATAACAAAGGACCCAGGGTTCGCACTCCTACACTTCAAGCCAGCGACACTCACAAAATCACAATATAAACTGGCTGTTTATATCCTTCTAGCAGTGAAGCAAGCAATAGCCCAAGCCTGGCGAAAGCAATTTGTTTCTTTCGCGGATGTGCGCCGTAGGATAGATTCGTTTTTCATAAACGAGAAACTCTCTAGTATCCTTTTGGATACCCAAAAGAATTTCCAAAAAATCTGGACCCCTTGGATAGCTTACGCACACCCTGAGCTTCCGTCTGAGAGTCTCACATACTTCTAAGATTATCAGAGTCCCTGGTGCACTTCCCCTTCCTACCCCCTCCCCCCTTCCTTGTGTGTCCCTCCTGTCCCCTGTCCCCCCCTATTCTTAATAACTTCTGCTATATCACAGTTTAGCGATGCTTTCGGCTCTGGAGCACAGGGATGGTAGCCCGGACGGGTCCCCTTGTGGTCCAGGGTTCGACTTTGGAGTAACAGCTCCTGGAGATGACTTATTCACCTGACATGAATAACTAACTAGCTTCCCTGCGAGGAGGCATTTTACGTACCAAAGAACGAGCTCACTGCACAATGTCTAGACTCTGCTTCTTGACTGTATATCATTTGTGTCAGCTTTACTTGAACTGTTGTTATCTCAGCCACGCTATGTAAAACCAATAAAATACTTTGGAATTGAAAAATGTTTACAAAGTAAATAAAAATTAAAAAAATTAAAACCAGCCCCGCTGCCCCATCATCTGCATGCAAATAAACGCGCAGTGTTTTCAACCGCGATCGTGTGCAACCGCATGGGCAGGGCGGTATTGCGGCAGGAAACCGCACAATCTGCCTGGCATGACTGGGGTGCCATAAGAAAATAATGGCACTGCCAGCGCGATTGTCGGTGGTGTGCAATCAATTACCGCCCGGTCATCATGCACGAAACCGAGCAGATGGCTGTGCGGTCACGGAATCGCACACCACCGCCGATTGCACTGGCAGTGCCATTATTTTCTAATGGCACTCTATTCGCGCCAGGCAGATTGCGCGGTTTTCCGCAACAATACCGCCTAGGCGGTCCCACACGATCGCAGTTGAAAACATGAATAGGTTAAATGTTTTATTGTTCTAAAACAGTCTTAAATTAAAGTTCTTCATAATCATATACAAATTGGCCTAAAATCATTGGTCTATTGTTTTTTTTACAAATGTCGCCTGTCCCTTTAAGAAAAAGTATCGGTAATTGGTATCTGCAAGTACATGAGTGGAAGTACTTGTACTTGTACTTGGTCTTAAAAAAGTTGTATCGGGACATCCCTAATTATAACCTAATGTAAACAAAACTTTTTTTTCTTACATTTTGGGTAATTGTTCCTTAATATAGTAAAAAATAAAAAACTCAGTTGTGATTAAATATCACCAAAGCTCCATATGTCCCCAAAACATGGTAAAAAATGTATTTCAGTACAGGGCTGAATAAATGTAATTCAAAGTACCGCAGCTCTGAATACTGAAAAATAGCCTGGGCAGGAAGGGGGTGTAAACACCTGGGGGGTATTTATCCAAACGGAAGCAGACAGAAACTGGAGCAGTTGCCCATGGCAACCAATCAGCTTCTCTTGTCAGTTTGTTTGGTTAAGATTTGGAAATAAAACAGAGATGCTGATTGGTTGCCAGGGACAACTGCTCCAGATTTTGACTACTCGTTTCGATAAATTCCCCTCCTGGTCTTTAAGTGGTTAAGAGAACACAAGCAAATCCTAATATCAATATTTTATTAAGTACAATTGGAAACCTTGTGAGCTAGTCCTTCGAGCTGGCTAAACTGCCAATATAAAGTAAGCTGGACATGAAACTGAAACTATGTGGCAAGAGGTAGCAGAAGGCCTCATTAGAAAAGCAGCCAAAGCGCGCAGAGAAGCTGGGTCGAGCTCAGCGCTTGAAGAAAGCCAGCCTTGCCATTTCCTAGAGAAGTCAGGCAGCAAAAAATCACGACAGGACAGCAGCCTTGCTCTCCATGCCAGAAGCAGCAGACCAGCAGAGAAATCCAAATAGAGTGATTCAGATGCATAAATGGGAAACAACCAGAACAGAGCTTCTGCACAGGTTTGAACTGCCTCAAGCTTTGCAGAAAACTATTCATTTTATCTTTATTTTGCAAAGCCATCAGGCCTATTTAGTAGGATGAAGAGCAATGAAAAAGGGCTGCAACCCATCAACAATCACCATAATTCTTATATCTGTATCAAATGGATTTAATTTGATTGGTTATTATGGGGCATATTTATAAAGCAGTAGCATGGCCTTGCTTTGGGTGTACTACTACCTTTAAAAGAAAGCAAAATTCAGCACATTTATAAAGTGCAGCAGTGCACTTTCCAAATGTCTTCTCTGTTTCACAACTGTTAAGCAAGCAATGCCCCATTCATTTTAATGGGGGGAAAAATGCATGGGGGTAGAAAATGCCGGGAGGAGGCAGAAAGGGGTCATGTGACTTAGATGGGTCATATAACCGGGTTATGCAGAGAAATGCCTGATGCCTTCAGGGTTATGCAGAGAAAACACTGAGAAACACAGAGGAGGACATGGTGGGCTCCACATATGAACGTGCAGTATCCAGTGAGGAGTGGGTAGCATCTCTCCATAAAAAGTCAGTTCCTACTGAGCTGCCTATAAATGGAACTTTTTTATCTCCCAAAGATCTGGCAAATGTTCACTGTAATCAGTTAATTGTATGTACAAAATTAAATTCTATGTCATGGACCAGATCTAGGGACTTCAGATAGGGGATCTTACTAATAATGTCATATGCATATAGATATCAGAAGCTCACCCACCCATGTTTAGTCATAACTACAATATTATATCACTGGCATCATTATTGGACACTGATCCTTCAGAAGCTTTACAGTATGGAACACCAAAGTTTTTTTTACTTCAGTATCTTAAACCGCCTCCGGGCCGGCCGTTGTAAAAATACGGCAAGCTTCCTAGATCTGAGTGGGCGTATTTAAACGTCCCGTCAGCCTCTCCCCCGCGCGCGAGCAGGAACCTGCCTTAATTTAAAGAACAGACAGCGATGCCGGTTTATATACAAGCCATCCGCCGGCGTTAGAGCCGGTGGATCGCTTATATAAGGTGCCGGTCCATGCGCCCCCTCCGCGGCCCCCCTCCCGCTGTCCCAAGCCCAGAACCAGCATGGTGGCTCTGTGACAGGGGATCAATGGAGATCGGTACACGATCTCTCTCTGGTCCCCTTTCTGGTGTCAGACTGCAGAAGTGATGTATATTATATCACTTCCGCATTCTTGTGTCACTCTCCAGCTTCAGAAGCTGGAAAGAAGCTGATGGAGCAGATCTCTGCTTCATCAGCTTCTTTGGGGGGACCCTAGGTGACATTAAGGGTCTTGGAGACCCCTGATGCCTACATAAAGAGGACCTGTCACATCCTCTTTGCTATCACATAGGGGGGTTTCTTACCCCCTATGTAATAACAGTAAAGTTAACTAAAAAAAAAAATAGGAAAACAAAATTTAGGTTGCAAAAAAAGTCACACATGAAAAAGAATAAAAAACACACAAATTTCTTTTTTACAGTCCCCACCCATACAAACATGCTTCAGGTGCGCATACGTGTGAAAACAACGATTGCACCCATTACGCCACACATGTTAAATATCGCTGCGAACATTGCAGTGAGAGCAATAATTCTAGGGCCATAAATCACTGTTAACCCTAAACTGATGAGCGGTAAAAGCTTTTAAAGTGTCTCCTATGGTCAATTTTGGGTATGGGAGTTTTTTGCGATTTCGTGGGTGCGCGCAATTTTTAAACTTTACATGTTTGGTGTTTATTTACCCGACGTGACCCCGTCTTTTATATTTTACCAAGAAATTGGGTAATAATAATTGTTTCCTAACATAATGTAAAAAAAACAACAGTGGTGAATAAATACCACCAAAAGAAAGCTCTATCTGTCCTCATAAAATGGTATAAAATCCATTCCAGTACAGCATTGCATAACGAAATAAATATCAGTCAAAGTACCACAGCGCTGAATACTGAAAAATGGCCTGGACAGGAAGGGGGTGTAAACACCTGGTCTTCAAGTGGTGAAAGGAAGTCTGCAGCATATGAAAGTCACCCTTTTATGTGTCTACTTAAATGTGCAATGTGAATGTTTGTATTATATTTTAATCTTAAATTTTGCAACCACTTTGGTTCTGCCCATTCTTGTTTTCCTAGTTTCAGTAGAAAGTAAGTGTCTCTTTTTAATGTCATTTTCAGTCTGGTTCAGTTCTTATTTTAAGGTTCATACAAGTTTGCAAAGATAATGAATGGATTTGAAAGGCTAATGAATACAATTGAGAAAGAAAGCATTATTTAGAGGAAAGATTACAACTGAATAGAGCAGGATTAAAAGATGCTAAATAACCTGTGTTGCCTTGCAGCATTTATTTACATATAATGATCCCTGTAAACCAATATACTGTCAGCTCACAGACAGACAGACACATATGAGTGTTTTAAGACAAGATTTCCATACTGAAAAATGTATTCTGAATTTTAGCTGCAATGTTACAAAACAATTCTGGAGCAATGTCATAGATTTTAGTCCCTGAATGTTGCTGTTGATAGAAATCTCACCAGCATACTGAACAGGGCTTTAAAATGACATTACAATCATCAAGTGAAAATAATAGGTTGGATTCAACTGAACCCTGCTGTCCTTGAAAATGAGCAAGCAACATATTTTTTTCTCTGTTTGTCTACAAAAAAAATAATAATACTGCTGCGCTGAACAATAGCATATCTTGTCAATTTGGATAAGAAGAATGTAATTAAGCAAAGCATTGTGTTATGCCTGACAAGTTTTTGCATTCAGTGTTGTTTTGACCTTTTCCTTCACTTTATACTTTTTTTTTTCTTTTTGCTGAAAAGAGTATTAGGTAAACACTATAGGTGAACTGTATAGGAAATCACAATCTGCATTCAGCCCTGCAGCATGTCTTCAATAGGAAATTGCTTAAAGTATTAAAAAAATGGCTCCCTCCAAAAAAAGTTTTAATACCCATCTGTCCAACCACCTTGGCATTTTTGTAGAGCTACAGGGGCTGACGAATTGTTTGCATCTGACACTTCTGGGAGTGTTCAATTCCTGTTTCCCCATCTGTACTCTGTGGTTTCATCTGCCAGCCCTTATGTCACTACAGGACAAAGTAGAGAAGTAGGGGCTAGCTACAGGAACCACAGCATGCATCAGGGGGACCAGGAATCCAACATTCCCAGATGTGTAGGAAGCTGAAGATTGTTCAGCAAGCTTAACTCTTCAAGAGAGGATTGGTGGCATGAGCAGCAGGACAGGTACATATTAAATCTTTTATTCCGTTTAAATCATGATAGGTCACTTTAAATGTAAGTTTTTTGTTTCTCTAGAAAAAAAATACTAACTTGCTTTATAGCGAGCGAAATAAGCAGCCTAAACTTACCATGTCACTGTTCTCTAGACATGTACACGGCAAAAAAAAATGTGAAAAACATTTCCATTCGTTTCATCAGAGAAAACACATTTTTCTGCTGTTCCGGATTCGGAGACATTGAGCTTCTGAATCCAAAACCGCACACTGAATATGGAGAAAAAGAGCAGCTGCCATGTTTTGCACATGCGCACTGCCATCTTTGAGTGGGTGCCGCCATCTTGGTTTATACCAAGATACTGTATACTCAAAGATGGTGGCGTGCCTGTGCAGAACGAGTGGTGGCCAATATGGTCACCGTGCGTCCAGCGTGTGATGTCACATTGACAATGCAGAACGAGCTGCGACCATGTCGGCAGCCGGTACGTTCTGCGTATACACCAAGAAGGCGGCACCCGTATGTTTCGGGCACCGCCATCTTTGTGTATACCAAGATATACTCAAAGATGGCGGTGTGCCTGCTCATTCTGCAAACAAATTTATGCATGCCCGAATATAGTTTTAGTATATTCGGGCACATAATACATTTGTTATTTCGGATTCGGACGAACCGCCGAATTAACTGAATTTTTGTTGATTTGCAGATTCGTCCGAATCCGAATGCATGTCTACTGTTCCCTCAATCTGCACTTTGTACTTCCAGGTATGGAGAAACATTTGACATTCCCTGTGCCATCCACAACATTGCCCCAGCAACCAACTGCCAGAAAAGCCCTGCGAAAGTTAAGACTGACTTTGCTGGTGCTTTTCACTCACCTCATAGTTCTAGTCGACCTGTGACAATGAAACTGTCAAAGGTCGGCTCAGTAGATCGGGAGGTGAGCGAACACATACCGGCGTTCGCTCACCTCTCGATCCTGTCATGGCTCTCTGCCGTGACAGGGGAATGGCTGGATTCCCCCCTCCCCGCTCCGATCTGCCAGAGCTGACTGGCGGAACGGACGGGGAGGGGGCGGGTACAGCTTGCTCTGCCTCCAGATAGGCAGAGACAGCTGTCAGTCACGCAGCTGGGCGGATCCAGACATAATTGTCGGGATCCGCTTCAGCTGCGGCGTCTTAGTATACCGCAAGCAGCAGCTCGTGGTATACTACAGCGTCTCAGTATACCGCAAGCTACAGCTCGCGGTATACTGAGCCTAGGGTGACAGGAGGACACTAGTTTGTGTCCTCCCGTTACCCTAAGGAGAACTATGGGGAAAATCCTTAACCCCATAGTTCTCCTTTAATTATCCAAGGGGCATATTTATAAAGCAGTGAATGTGACAGTCAACAATCAATAAGATAATATATTTATCAGTCAACAATCAAAAAGAAAAATATACAATAAAAAGAAAATAAAGAGAAGAACCTGAATGTGCTGTCTCCCGCAGTAGCATATCATTATTATTATACCGGATTTATATAGTGCCAACAGTTTGCTCAGCACTTTCCAATAATATTATTTTCTTATTATAAGGTTGGCCAGGAAGCCGGCTTCCTAAGCCAATCAGCATGGAGCCGGCTTCCCAGCCAATCAAGAAGCCGGGAGGCGGGTCATTACTTGCCCCCTGGCTTCCTGATTGCCCAGGAAGCCGGCTCCATGTTCCCCTAAAGCACTGCCGGTCAGAGGAAATCTTCTGGTATCGGGGAAAGTATCGGAGCATTTGGGCGAGTACTCGTACTCGCTCAACTATTCGGTATCGGCACCAATACTAGTATCGGTATTGGTGCTTCCCTACTCCCCATTGTAATACCCCCTTTCCTCAGTGTTCAAAATTCATTTTGACCACCTTAACTACTTAAATACACCATCTACGTTGTCATCTTATTGTCTGCTGGTAACCTGCTAGTTGCAGTGAATGGATGAAAAGTATTTGGTGAGTTCAGCTATCTGACAACTGGAGTCAGAATACTGAAAAAAAGAAGTGCCTATGTGGCTAATAGAAACTAGTCATGCCATCATTAATCATGGCTTCTCACAAGCAGGGCTGGTGCTGCCACTAGGCAAACTAGGCAGCTGCCTAGGGTGCACTGCTGCCTAAGGCACAGCCTTGACCACTCACCTCACTCACAGTGCCCCCCATCTATTTCAAATTGCAAAAGCCAAGATCAGGCTTGCTGTTACACCCTCCCACTAATCAGATGAGCGGAACTGAGAGACAACTTATTCTCTCAGGTCCACTCCTCTGCTTAGTGGGCGCAGTTTCAATAGCCACTCTGCTATTGGCTATTTCAAATGAAAATAGCTATTAGAAGTCTGGCTATTGCTCTCGGCTGCTTACATCCACCTGTAACCTGTGGAAGCTAGCTGGCAGGACAATGGGGCTGTGCCGGGTGTGATTGGGGGTTATGCCATGGGAGGGGGGCTGGGGTGCATGTAGCTGGTCTTGCCTAGGGCACAAGTTAGTCTAGCACCGGCCCTGCTCACAGGGGTGAATCTGTTATTGACACCACACCACCATCAGAATCATGGAAATTCAGTGTCCACAATCATAAGTACACAAAATGCTGATTAAACCAAATTACTAGCAGGGGAGCAGTGATGGACTAACACATTGATGGTCAGGGAGCTACTGCATAGGATAATATAAGCTGAATTTTACCAATTCTGTTACTGAAGAACTGTGACATGGCCTTGGGATGCACCACGATGTACATATCTCTCAATAGGGATAGATCTGCCCCAATATAATCGCCATTACTCATCCTATTGCTCCCTCACTCACAGAAACAGTTGCTCCCTTTCTAACTACTACATGGCCTGAATACTTCAAATTGTGCACAGATTTGCTGCATATGATTATTATATTACCAATGGTCGTGCTTATAGAGCAATTCCATTTAAAATGGTTTTAATTCATTGCCATTTCCCCTTCCTACCAGGGCCCTAGAAGGAAATTTTACCATCACTGTAACAAGCGGAATTCACTTCTTTAGCTGAGCTACAATTGTAACTGGCCCAAGTGAATCCTTGTAAATCCAGTGATTCACTTAGTTAATAATGAAACTAAGTATTGCTAGGGAAAACCCTGCATGGAGCATAGAACATAGAAATAGGAATGTGCCTTCCAGTAGACTTACTATAGAAAAAACTCACAGAGAAATCACAGACTGGCACCAGGGAAGCATAGTACGACTTGTCATCATTAGACAATGACTGCTAGGGTGGTGAGATCCCCGTCAAAGATTCAGGTTTTGAAAGAAGACAATGTAGTTTAGAAGTCCAAGATTATTTGGTTACAAAGACTGAAGATTACAAAGATGACAAGCCAATGCATTTTAGTAACCTCAAGGCTCTCAACACCAGCTGCCAAAGCAGGATAAAAATAAGCAATTGATTCATGGATTGATTTAACCCTCTATTTACCTATATGAGTCCAGCAAAACCAACAAACCCAGAAACTGCCATCTATTTTTTATATTTATCTGTCATAGTATAAACATACTTGGACTAAGGCTGGCCATACACTGCTCTAGTTTTCTCATTCAACCTGTGGGCTGAACGAAAAAAAATAAAGCAGATTCCTCCATCAACACTACGAGTGTGTCGAATCCCGCTGTTTGCATTGTATTCTGACAGCAGCCGGCGGCACAAGCAGAGGCAGCAGCACATTGGCTGCCTGCTCTGGTCGTACGAAGATTTTCCAGCCGGCTCCTTCAATCAGCTGATTGAGGGATGCCGTCCGAACGGATGCCGACAGAGGCACACAGTGTGGGAATTTCTTGAGGAACCGGCCGAAATTCACACAGTATATGGGCAACCGTTAAACCATTGGTGTGGTGCTCTAGTTCTCATTACACCTTCTAATAATAAAATCCTAGCAACAGGTTGAACCCATTCTACTTAAATACATGAGTTTTGGACTGAGCTGTTTTTCAACAAGTCCCTTCTACTAAAGTAATGTAAAGAGTAAAAGTTTTACCAACAGAAGTTAATAAACAAATGTTAACCTGCCATATAAATGTTTAATAGTAAACTCCCTTTGATTTGCATACAGCTGTGCTTAGATGTCATTTTCTTTGCAATTTCCGTTACAACAAAACCTAGTCAGGCTTAGAACAAATTCCTTAAATCCAGCTAATCCAAATAGGGTGGTGGAATTGCTAATATCGTAAAACAAGTAATGGGGAAATGAACAGTACACACTTGTGGATGTTTCTTAAGGTCAGCTGAGCCTATTAGAATGAATTTGGAAAGGTTACTATTGTCTTTTGTTGATCTCCAATCAAAACGACAGTGGAGAAAAAAAGGTCGCCGCATGAATCAGCCCGACTGGAATATTCTAATCTATCAAAGCACAAAAAAACAAATACTATATATTCATGAAACATTCTCTAAAAGTCTCTAATACATTAAATCCAAAGTAATGGCAAGAAGGTTTGTTGGTATCCTTCAATTTGGGGATTTAAGAGTTTCTTCAAAGGCTGCTGCATTATCTTGGTACCAATACCTTTACAATTTATTATAATTTGCTTTAAAAAAAAAACTGTATTTTTTACTTTGTGTGCACGCTTTCTTTTCTGTTTTGTTGCAAATATCCATAATGAAAGATAACGTTTCCCAGCAATGCATTCAGTAGAGCTCGGCTGTACGTGCCTTTGGCATCTTTCTGTGCTTTGATGTGAATATGAATGATCGCAACCTCCTTGGGGATCCTGGACAGTTAGGCACATAGAAGAATCCAAATGATAAGAAGTTTTTTTTCTCAGCAGATGATTAGAAATAATAACAGAACATTTGGATTTATTTGTTGATAAAGCAAAAAGGAGAAAACATGTTTTAATGAAATTTGGCCACTGTCAGGATGTGGCTATGTTAAACATGTCAAAGGAGTCTGAAAGTATAAACTAGATGCTATTTTTTTTCTTTTCCTTAAATGCAGGCATGAATTTATTGCCTGTGTAGATATTTAACAGAAGCCTGTGGGATATGGAATGCATAGAATACTGAGACCTGTATTTTAATGAATTAATCAGCAGGTTACCAGTGATGCAATAGTCATTGCACAAGAGCATATGAAATAAAAAAAAAGGTATGCAAAATGGATGCAGCCAAAACCTAGTCCTGCACTGGTTCCTATGCCAGGAAATGAAACCTCTCTTAGACAGTGTCCTGCTTCTGTGGGTACTGGCCAACAAACTAGCAATTTCTTCCAGTCCTGGGCCCTCATCCCACTCCTCATTTTTATTAAAATATACCCAATATCAGATTAACTTTCCATCTTAAGTCCACATTACTTCCCCTGACAATGACTTTATCTGCTTTTGTCTCCAGAAGAACAGAGCCATGTTTGTTCATGCATAATCCAGGTTTAGCATTTTTTTTCTGGACTGAGATTCTGGCTTACAAATTAGAAAGTAATGTAAATCCCGATACCTGTGCAATTCTTGGCAATGTTCACAAATGTCTCACCTTGTGGCTTTCACAAAGGTTACAATGCTGCAGTCTAAAAACTGGGGAAGAGGAGACTGAAGAAATGTTACCTCTTGCCAGCAGCAGATGTTGACATCATCAGATCCTAGACAAATTTGCCTAACTTAAGCTCAAGGATGTATATTTAACTATAAAAAGTGGAGTTATTTAAAAAAAAATGCACTGCTATTTGTATTTTTTGACATATCACGAATTTGTTGATGCAAACTTGTAAAGTTACACAAAGACCCACTTTAAAGGAATGGGGAGGCAGTTCCATAAGGCAATTGTGAACCATTTCTGGCGGTGTGTTTGTAGTCGGAAACTGCACCAAATTCATACAAAATTTCAACATTTTCACTGTTAAAACCAGTGCAAGTGATTTAAGTAGTTCTTATATGTGACACTTTTACTGTATGGCACTATTATTGCAACAAATTGATAAAGAAATACTGTCATATTAGTGCTAAGGAAAGTGGAGGTAAATAAGACTTCTTCCATGTCGGAGTAAATTGTTGACTGCGTCGCACGTGGAATTATTGTGTTGCATCTCTGAGAAAATTCTGCAACAAAATTTGTCCTCAAAGTTATAGTCCACTTTTTGCAAAAATATTTCCATTGAAACCTGCAGCGCATTGTAACCACTAGGGATGCACCTATACTGGTTTTTGAGTATCGATATTTTTTAATCTGTACTCGCTGATGCCGAGTACCAATACCAGCATCCCAAGGTAGTGTGGGCCTGGTCTCCTGGCCAATCAAGAAGCTGGCTGGCAGGCTTTCTGGTTGACAGAACACCGGCGTTACGTTCCCTAGCGACACTGCAAGAAAGCCTGGCTTCCTGCCCAATCAGGAAGCCAGGTGGCGGGTCATGAGCTGCCGCCCGGCTTCCTGATTGGTTAAAAAACCAGGCTGCCTTGCAGTGTCACTCAGCAGCATGAAGCCGGCTTCCGAGCCAATCAGAAAGCCATGCGCATGGGTCATGACCAGGCGGCGGCGGGTCATGTGCATTCCCAGTAACCGCCATTAGTACATCACAGGTGCAATGAACAGCCTTCGGCAGACTTTTCCTCCAGAGAAACGGACCTTCTGTTATAGGGCTGGAGAAAGTAAACAATGGACTACAAGTGTGGTGATGTCAATTGCCACAATAGCAGATGGAACTTGTAATCTCTCCATTCACAGATCCCTGTGAATGGACTACACTGTCCAAGAAATTCTACAATCTCTTCAAGCCCCCCAGAGACGCAATTCCATTGCTTAGGTGGCACATTTAAAGTCCACAGGAGATCCACTTAAAGCACACCTTCAGTCCTCTATGCACCGTCCCTCTCCCATCTGTAGGAGAGATGCTTGCAACGGTTCTGTCAGAGTTGCAACAGATTTCTATATAACGTAGCAACATATGTACACAAATTTGTTGCAAGTTTCAACATTTGTTGAACTACTACGAGACAGACTGCTAAAGAGTACTGATAACACTCTTCATGAACTTCAGGGATGGTCTCGGCTTCCCTGTAACAGGTAACAATACTGATGTGACATGGCTATTTTGACCCTACATTTGTTAGGAGCTCCCTATTGAACAATTAGGCATATACTGTCCAAGAATTTCTACATTTTCTTGAAGCCTCCCAGATATGCACTTCCATTGCTTAGGTGGCACATGCAATGTTCACAGGAGATCCTCCTGAAACACACCTTCAGTCCTCTAAGCACCTTCCTACTCCCATCTGTTTACCTGACCCCTTTCCCGGAAACCCTCTCGACAAAACATTTTTTAAAAATTCCAAGGATATATATCATAAAACCTGGTGTCTTTACTGTGGTTATATGATAAGCCTCCCTCTTCATCCCTTTACCTGTATAGACCGGTGCTCATGGTATGCATATGATTGCATTTATGCAACTTTCCATATGCATCATCCCACCCCCTTTCATGTCAATGACAGTCTGGGCTCAAAAGAAGGGAGTTGAATGACGATGGGGGTCATTCAACCCAGAAGAGGATCAGTACTGGATCAGAAACCAGGACACGGGGG
>NW_017307695.1:18566-28134 GCF_000935625.1 Nanorana parkeri
TATAATTAAAAAAAACTTTACCTATCCCTTCAAATAACGACAAAGGTACCTTTACAAATGTTTAGTAATGGTAATCTAAACACATATAATTCTAGATAATTGCCAACTTTTTATTTTTTGCATACCTTATTTTTCTTTTCTTCCCGACTTCTGACAGTGGTAATTTTTACTAAGAGCCGATTAATCTAGCTCCCTTTACTTCCTGGAACTCTGGCACATGTGACTCTGCACATCATCTCAGGGGAGAAAAATGCTTTTCACTGAGATTTCATGAGATTACAGACAAAATTTTCCACCGATGCTCTGCTGATGTAACCTTCCCAGGATGCAATGCTTGGGCACGATTACATAATTTATGACAAAGTAGACCAGCAAGTGGAAAAAAAGAAATTGTAATTAAAATTAAAATAAGTTTGTTTAGCTAATGAATGTAAAATTATTTCATGTAGAGCTGTATGCTGATGAGATTTTTAGTCAAAGGGGGTAAAGGTCCACTTTAAGCAGTCTGTTGATCCTGCCAGCAGAAAATATTGCTTATCAATGTCATTCGATTGGGGGACAACACTTTCCTTGTACTAGTCAAAGCTTTGCAGCATTTTCACCTTTGTGCCTGCTGTGCTACATAGGGAAATTATGATGCACTTAGCGGGTATTGATAAGCATATTGTCACACCTGATTGACAAGCTCCTAGGTTGCTGATCATCAGCTAGCCATTCCTAGCTCCACCCACTGAATGTCTGACTGACAGCAATGCAATGCACACATTGCCCGGTGTTTGCTGTCTATTGATAACATATTGGTTAAGCCAGTGGCGTAAAAATCACCATAGCGACCCAGGCGGCCGCTATGGGGCCCGGGGCACAGTGGGGCCCGGCCTGATGACGTGCGGGCCGCATGGGTCGCTACGGGATCCTCTGCTGGTGGCTTTCACTGGCGGCTGAAGATGAACACTCCGCTGTTCAGATCACTGACAGTAATCTGTGCAGCAGCGCGTTCCTCTCCACAGAGTCAATCAGAGCCAGCAGCAGCAGTGGAGCAGGCTGGACCCGGCAGTGGAGGAGGAGGTGGGGCCCGTGGTCGGCAGCAGGGGAAGAGGCGGGGCCCGGTGATGAAGAAGGTGGCGGGCCCCGTGGTGGAGGAGGAGGCAGGGCCCATCAGCGACCGTGGGCGAAGAGGAGGCGGACAGGTAAGGAGTTCGACCGGCCGACCGGGGGGTGACCCTGCATAACCCACCATAGGTTCACTGCAGGTTCACCCTCAGGTGGGATCTCGAGTGGGCTCTCCAAAGAGTATAACTAGAAATCACGGGGCCCCAAACAAAATGTTGCTATGGGGCCCTGTGATTTCTAGTTACGCCTCTGGGTACAGCTATTTACGATGATGAGGTACCTTTTATAATTGCTAGTTACTGCCAGTTAGTAATTAAGATTTTTATAAATGCTGTAATAACATTCTGCCCAAGTGTTTATGGGAAACGTAGCCTCTACACTTCAAAGGGAAATGGTGTACAAGCTCTTTTAAAACCTTCCCACTTTTCCTTGCAGCATCAGCTAGCTAGTATTTCAAGCTGGTATTGCAAGTATAAAGCATTTAACTATGCAACATTTTCATTTTTTGCATAGAGTGATCTCAATTGGCAAAGGATACTCTGTAATCTTGAAGGAAAAAACAGCATTTTGATGTACTTTTATTTATTATTTATATTGTTGATCTGCCAATCTTCATCTATTTTTTCCCTTCAATTTTATCAACATTCATTGTGCATGTTAAATACATTTTAATAGATGCGCAGGCATATAAACCAATGTACATGAAAAGTGTACAGCCAAGTAGCCAAATGCATTAATTTATTATTAAACACAGAAGACCAGAAAATATCCTTTAAATGACCTATTTCAGTCAGTCTCTTCTGTCCAGGAGTGAGCATGTTAGACCCAGTGTTCCAACAGGCAAGGGTATGAATTTGCAGCTCCAACTTGACCTGCGAGTTAACAAGTAAATCGGGTGCAGTCAAGAAGAACACATCTGTCTTCTACAAATGATGTACAGGAATAACTTGCCAGTTTGATGCACTTAGATGAAGGGTGAAGTAGCATTCCTTTTTTTTCTTTTTTTCTTTTATTTATTTTTTTAAATTTGCTTGGCAGAGCATTGTCTTTTCATCCTTCCGTCTACATAATTGTCTCTGTGTTCCTCTATGTAGTACTTTTACACGTGTGCAAGATAATGCACAAGTCGATGGGGTACAATATCACACCCGATGGTTTCATTATAAAGTGTGAACTGAAATGTCAGGACTATTCCTTCAAGTGGGTGATTGCTTTCGCATTTAGGCTATTTTTTTTTCTACCACATTTTTAATGCTTCGAAAATTGTGACCACATGCAGGGAAGATCCTACAAATTGTCAGCCAAATTAACCCTGTACTATCGGGGGACAAGGAAGTAACTGCTGAAAACTACACGACGAACGTCAAAACAATATAAAAAAGAAAGCAGCAGTGACAAATAGCAACTTGTGTACTTTATCAGATGCATTCACTATTATATTAAGTGAACCCCACAAGTGGTACCAGCAACTAGTTGGGGTCCCTGCAACCTGTGTAGCAGTCTGTATTAAATTTCATGTGTTACAAAATGTGTAATCACTTGTGGAGGAGTAGCAACAATTTGTAGCAGGGTATTGTAGTCAACACCTTGATCAAGCTGGCTGAGGTGAAGTGAGCATATCAACGTTCTTATTTATTGTATGTAATGACACCAGCAAATAAATGCTAAATAGAAGAACTGTTATTGAATGTATGCAGCTCACATAAAGCAGTGCAAAGCTGTTAATGTTATGAATGCTGAAAGTGCATGCACACCCAAAAAGTTTTATTTAAGTTTTGGGTAGATTCAGGAATGGTTAGAACCTGTTTTTTGCCCCCTCCTAGAGACACTGCAGGAACCGCAAGGAGATCCCTTCAAAGACAGACAATATCCCTTCCTAGAAAAGGTTTTCCAATTGGAAGACTTCCCTTTACCTTCTGTGCCACCTCGCAAATGTGGGCTTTTCCATTATTCTGAACTGGAGACAATGTTCACCAAGACCTCCCTAAATACTCTTTCCAAAACAAAACAATATAAAAAATATTGCCTTTTAATTGTATCTTAATCCAAAAACTAAAATGTAATATATTTCAGTTTACAAGTCCTTAGCTGTAGTGGATGCATTGAACTTTTAGGCTGTGTTTCCTTTATTTTCACCTGCTGATTCAGCTAGTATCACACTTCCTGGGTTCCTTTCTGTCCTAGGGTGACAATGCTTACTCACTCTACTGTATCAGGATATGACAACAGGACCCTACCCTTCTCTTCTTCATAACAGAGAGAGGTGTGTTCTCTTGTCCTTACTAACTTACACATATTCATTTAATCTACTGAATCAATTGGGGAGTGGCGTTGACTCCCTATCCTAGAACACCTATCCCAATCACCATAAGTAAGGGAGGCAGTATTCTGTTGTCCACAGAATTGAACTGGCAGAGCTAATAAGCCTGTTTGGGGTTCTAATGCAGCATGAGCAGAGCTGGATTTCTGGATGGATTACCATGTATTTTTCTTTACTTGCAGTATTTTAAAAGAGACAAAATGCAAGGAAATGTTCATGTATTGCAGAGATGTATTGGTTTTTTTTTTTCAGATACATGCACTTTAAGTGAATCTATACTGTTTTGTACATAGTTACTTTATTTATAATGTTCAGAGCTAAATTGCATATAAATATTATGTAATTACCACTTGCAACCAGCAGCTGGTGCATGAGAGTCTACTTTCCACCACTTCTGCTGAGACATATACTGCTATGCGATGAATAGCTTAAATAATGTCTAATAAAATCTACTGTTTTTCTGGTTTAATCATAACATTCACACAGCTGAGTCAGAGAATTGACACATGACCTTCCCATCTGCTAGCTCTAATTTCAGTACCTGTTGACTGCCAAAGTCAAATGCTAGTGCAGGGCCTTCTTTTTGAAAACACGAGTAATTTAAGATTTAACCCCCCTGTATCCTGACAACTTCAAAAATAAAATAAAATAATACATAATGTTAAGATCCGCTTCTATGAAAGGCCTGTGCACAAAAAAAACTATAAGAAGCCAAACATACACTAATATAAACAGCACTGCAAAAAGGAAAAAGGCAAATTCACAGCCAATAAAATATCACCATCAACATAAAGTCCTTTTTTTGCTTGTGAAATCAGCCCATAGAATGACTAGTATTTATACTGGAGAGGAGAAAATAAGCCACCACACGCCCAGAACACCCTTCATAAATCCCCTCACCAAAACTCATCTGTCAATTAAACAAGGTCTCACCAGACATGGCAGTTGAATCCATCCTAAATTCTATTCTCAGTGTCCAATTCTAGGTATTCTCGCAATGTGTATGCCCCTTTATAAACCATTATTAGAAATCAGAACAGTTACAGTGTCAAATAATACATATTAAACATTATTATAAAAGAATTAAAAACACAAATAGAAAAGCTGCATCTAACATCAGCACATATCGCATGGACCTCAGCAGACTGTGAAAACCCTCTGTAAAAACCTCCCATGTGTCCAAGAGGCACAAAGTGAGACATACTTTGTGTGCTCATTTAAATACAACTCATGTACTACTACAACACAGCCACCTTAGAAAATAATTATTTTATAATTATCAACATGTAGACCGGTTGGTAATAAAGTATAACGGGAAAGCTGGAAAGATCTTTGTGCAGGCACTTCCTGTTTTGGTGACAATACTCTGTTGATATTAACCCCCTGTGCTCCTCTGTTGTCACCCTGTCATATGCATTTGAGATAAAGACTATAAGTGGCAGTGCCAATACTCATTGCACAGGTATCTTCTACTGTTGTCAGTATTAGAAAGCCCTCCCTGAGCTGTTGCTGGAGTGCATGCATGTAGACAGGAAGCAGCTAAAAAAAGAGGCTGCAGCAGACGGGGAAAATTAGACTTTTTGCATTTACTGTAAAATCCCTTTTTTCTGATGTTCATTGAAGGACAATGGGATTTTTTTGTACTCACCATATAAAAATTCCTTTCTCTGATGTTCATTGAAGGATACGGCACTGTAGAGAGTGTATACTCTGGTCGTGGCACAACCCATTGTATGGACATTCTATAGTGCTGTGTCCCTTAATCAATGAAAGAGAAGTTGAAAAAATGTTTTAATTGTTTTTGATACACGGCACTATGGCACACATAATCTGGTTAGGGTTTACCTTTACTTTAAGTTATGAGGACCAGGGTGGGAGAAAACTGTTTATGTCACTGGGTTAGTGGGGAACACAGTTTACTGGGAAGCAGCCAGTGTTGGTGCCAGTGTGCAAATTATGGTCCTTCTGCCCATAGGCACCAGTAATGTAAAACTAGTTGTGAAAATATGAAAACATGTGGATAGAACATATTATTCCATAGAAAGCATATGATCAGAGACTGTTCTATAAACAGCTCACTGTCAGCAGTATGTGTCATCTCTACAAAATATTTTTTTTTTTCAAAACTAATTTTCAGGATTTACACTCTGAATGCAAACAACTTATAAAGCGGTGTGACTTCAATGGTCTCTGTGTAGTGTTGGTAAATACTCTGCCCACACTGAATGAACAGAATAGCAACAATTAAAGCATTTTTCAATTTAAAGTTAAACCTTATATCAGGGAGGTGGTAAAAAGATTGCTTTGCTGCAGCCTGTGAGTCCAGTGCCCCAAGGCTGCTGTTCTACCAGGTTACCTTGTGAAGGTCATTAGTACCGTGTATACTAATAAACACACCGCTATCAGATTAAAAGACAAAATGGTTCCCATGACAACAGCCGGACATGAGAGCGCTTCTGGATTCAGCATTAATTTAAAATATTTTTTTTTTCCACCGAGTCTCCTTGGAGTCAGTACTGCGAAACACAAGTGCTTGCAAGCTCTCTGTAATCTGCGGCTCTCTTTGAAAACCCATCCACTGTGTGTTGAAGCTGAGCCAATTAACGTTAGGAGAATTGGGTGAATGGTGAAGAATCTGGCAAGGATATGTTTACCAATTAGCTAGTTTTTTATGATGCAAATGTTACACACCAGGCAGCAGGGGAAGAGCGAGGGAGACAGAAAAGCCAGCTACACTAAATATGAAACTGTTAATTGCATTTTCTGAGACATGGCTACAAGGTGAAACGAATCATACAAACGATAACTGAGTTCTGCCACCTACAGAGCTTCGCTCTAATACTTCTGCTAATCTGTTTGTTTTAAAATACCCCATAAATCTTTTCAAGGAAGGCAAAAAACGCTAAGACCCGTGCTACTGCTGCTGATACAGTTGCTTTAAGAAAGCAAGATGATTTAAAGAGGCAATATCACAAAATCAGTTTCTTGAGTCTCTTCCTTTATTTCTTTTTCCTTCACTTTGCTGTGTCTCCTGTGGCCCTGCTCTCTTTTTCAAATATTGCTGGTATTTATAGGTGGTCCAAATGTTGCCCTTATTAGTAGACCAAAAAGACCAATGAAATCACCATACATATGTCGTAACTTACAGCCAGGCACAGTATAGAGCACAGCAGCCTCGGGGAAGAAGGTTAGGAAGACACACATAAATGACAGTAATGTAAATTGTTTAAAGAAAAAGTATAGTGTATTTAAGAGTGAGACCACATTTGTAGTTATTATTACAGTTATTTATACAATGTTTATTAAAACATTTTATAGTAAGCAGAAAAATAGGATATAGAGTCAGACAAGGCAAGCCCCAGTATATTTATATAGTAAGGGGGGGGGGCAGGCTCCACCGGTATTGCCAGTTGTGTTTCATGCACAAGACTGAGGCACCCAGGAACAATCCAAGCAAATTTACCCTGCACTTTTATTTAGCAAGGCACTATACAAACACAGTTTCAATGCAGGAGGGCTTTGTACAACATGCCCAAAGCATAAAACAATCAAAACATCTGCCCCTCCAAGCCACAAACTAAATTCATATTGGTTGCTAACAGAGTGCCCTATAATGGGTTTCCAAAACAAACAGGCAGCTTTTGTACCTCTGTAATGCTCTCTCAGCAGTCAGCCTTTTCACACAACAGAAGGCTCTCACAAAGCAAGAGAGAGAGACCTTAAAATCAGGCAGCTAGAAAAAAAAAGGTCTGTGGACAGCTGAGAGCATTTAAGGAGGTCTGGCTACCAGGTAAGGTGTGGACCTAGGAGTGGTGGCTTTATTTCACCCAAAAGCTTGGAGAAACCTAGGTGACACATATACATCATCCACAATCCAGCCAGCCACAGGATGAGAAGAAACAAGAGTTTCCTTGACAAAGCAAGGAGAATAGAAGATAGAGCAAAGAGTGGGGGAAAGGATAAAAAGATTTAGCAATGCAGATGTCCTAGCTGAAATCATGGTTGATCTTAAAGTAATATTTGATGTGACTTTTAGATTTCACAGGCTTGCTTTTCAAATGTTTGTTGTGGATTTAAAACGTAGAGATTTTTAAATTAGCTTCTAAAGGCTTGGTGCCCAACACGCCAATCTGCAAAGCACCTACAGGTATCCAATAGGTGGCATACGTAGTCCAGGAAACGGTGGGTTGCACACACAGGGCTGGTGGACCTCTTGTTGGGTTCTGTGGTTTGTTTGCATATATATTTACTTGCTGTATGGTTGTGGTAACAAGATGCATCCATTTATTAATTAGGGCTGTTTTACATTCCAATTGGAGCTGGTGAGGGCTATAGTTAAAGTGGAATTTAAGAGGTGAAGATCTGTTAATTGTCCAGAATTCCTTCTGAAATAAGCAGTGCACATTCTAATATGTGATGAGGCCTCCTATACATTCCTGTGATTACAGCCTCATGGTTGTATATTTGCAATGTGAGATCTAAGGCACTCCTGCATCTGACTGTTAGGGGTTGATTTACTAACCTTATAAACACACCACGAAAGTGTATACACCTCTGCAGTGTGTTCCCTCCCAGCATGATCTATGGGTGGAATCTAAACACCTTTGTAATGTGTACACACCCAGCAGGTGTGTTGTGCAAAGCCCTGAAGGAATTCCAAGGTGATGTTGGGTAAATTAGCTCTATGTTGTGTTGCTTGCGTTGATGAATGCAAGGAATGTAAATGCATGAGCTAACCATTTTTGTCTAAACTGTGAAGCAGCATTATATATGCATCATGTGCATGATTTTTCCACATATGACATTAGTGGAAATATGCTTTTAGAGACTTTTTGGTTGATAAATACGTTTTGCTGTGTGAAAATCACACACACCTGGTGTGTGTGTGTGTGTTTAGGTTAGTAAATCACCCCCTTAGTCTCAGTGGATTTGGAATTAGATTTTTATGTCACTACTCTGGTTCTGACTTGAGCAAACAAAGCCCTTCTACCAAGATAGCAGTCTCCACACACAGACACAGTGTGGAACAAGGCATGATAAGTCAGTAATGGGGAAAAGATGAGCTTTAGGGAGACCACAGGTAATACTGGTGACTAGTCCTTTGCCCTCTGTCTGCTCCCAGTTCCTCTTTAAAACTGCCTCTATATGGACAGATTTGTCACCTGTTTGTCTAGTCTGCCCATTCACACCCCAATCAAAGACCTGCTGTGACTCTTCAGTAACTTTCGATAATAGAGCAGATAATAAAGCATATGCTGAAAAGGCATCTCTCCCTTTTTTTGGGGAGAAGCAAATGACCGCTTATTGAAATGTATACTAAAATATTTCCAGAAAGTTGACTTTCTTCAACAACATCAATTCAATTTAAAACACCTCCTAAAAGGTCCAAAAGCTTCCAAAATATTTGTAGTTATGTTCTACAACTCTTGCTAGTGCTTAGTTCTAATGCTAGTTGCGTGGCTGTGTCTGGTTACACTACTTCTCAGTCATAGCGTGCAACAAAGGTCAGTTCCAGCATACAATAATGTATTATCATTGTATATATTAATAAAATATAAAATGTGCGGTGGTTTTATACAGAAACTTAACAATAAAAAACTTTTTTTTTAAATAATTGTTACTTTTATAGTCAGGTCTTCTATCCAGCCAACATATGGAACTTTAGGCTTCTTTTCACATTTTGCGTCCTTACTAATGTGATCCAAAGGCAGATGGTTGCATACAAAGATATGATATTTGGACTTTGTTGACTTTATTGTTCCAAACACCACTGCACAAACACTTCTCTCTGACCTGACCTCTGCCCCTAAGGACGTCATTTCTTACCATATGACTACCTTTATAAGGAATGCATCAGACATGGGTAGACTGTGTTATAATGTGTATAAATATACCTGTTGGCTGTATTGTGCAGGACCCAGAGCATTCAGCTGTGGGCAATGTGACTTGGTGTGCTGACATCAGCAGAGTCTTCAGCCAAAGTAAATGAGTATTCTGCTGATACTGCCCCCCACGGTGAAGAGCAGCTGCAAGTCACATGATCTAATGGTTTAAAGCGGACCCAAACTCTTTGGGTTTTTGTATATTGTAGTGGATTCTTCATAAAAACAAAAAAAATGCACAGGTTGCTGACAATGG
>NW_017307695.1:28222-28581 GCF_000935625.1 Nanorana parkeri
ACTGGGTATTGGACCATGACCCATACTACAAAAAATTATTGAATCTATTCTGGATGGAGTTATTCATTAACAAAAATGTACAGTAGAAAACTCAAATATAAAAGGGCTGTTACTGATTAAAATTTTCGTGTTCGATTAATCGAAAAAAATTTTAATCAATTAATTTCAATTAATTGTAACGCACATACAGATCCAACTACATTGGCCTATACACATACAGCACAGCAATTAAGTAATAAAATTAACTGGGATCACACTAATCCAGCACATTATTAATCTCACGTGCCCCACTCAATATGGCCGCCGCTTGAGCGGGGCAACTCAGAATAATAACGTGCTGGATTAGGGTGATCCTAGTT
>NW_017307695.1:29060-68290 GCF_000935625.1 Nanorana parkeri
ACTGGGTATTGGACCATGACCCATACTACAAAAAATTATTGAATCTATTCTGGATGGAGTTATTCATTAACAAAAATGTACAGTAGAAAACTCAAATATAAAAGGGCTGTTACTGATTAAAATTTTCGTGTTCGATTAATCGAAAAAAATTTTAATCAATTAATTTCAATTAATTGTAACGCACATACAGATCCAACTACATTGGCCTATACACATACAGCACAGCAATTAAGTAATAAAATTAACTGGGATCACACTAATCCAGCACATTATTAATCTCACGTGCCCCACTCAATATGGCCGCCGCTTGAGCGGGGCAACTCAGAATAATAACGTGCTGGATTAGTGTGATCCTAGTTAATTTTATTACTTCATTGCTGTGCTGTATGTGTATAGGCCAACGCTTGGCTGGCGCTCGTGCAGAAAGTTTCTTGGGCAAACTCACCGGCCCAAGCGGCTCCGTCGGCTAACGAAGGGAAGGGGGAAGGAGTCCGGTGACATCATGGACATCGACGTCACCGGACTCCTCCCCCTTCCCTTCGTTAGTAGACGGAGCCACTTGAGGACATCGACGTCACCGGACTCCTCCCCCCTTCCCTTCGTTAGCCGACGGAGCCACTTGGGGAAGGGGGAGGAGTTCGGTGACGTCGATGTCCGTGATGTCACCGGATCTCTTGACGGGACTCCCGGAAGCCGGCGGAGAGGTGAGTATTTTCATTAGCGATCAAAAAAATTTTAATCGATCAAAAAGATTATTTGAGAAATTAATTGTTAATTTGCACAGCCCTAATATATATACACATAAATTAATTTGTCTTTTGAGTTACAGTTAAAGTCTAAGTACTAAGTATCTAATCCTTTCATTTCCTGGCAGAGCTTGTCAGAAAGCTAAGGGCGTTCTATGGGAACAGCATACACCGGTGAAGATAATTAATGAACACAGTGGTTTTGGTCATGCCATGGTATTTCCAGTTTCCACGAGATGCATCAGCAATTTCCAGCCCTTTATGGTTGTTTACTATAAACGCTTTTTACCATTAATGCTAAATTGGATTCCAGTTACAGTGACCTATAGTCTATTTATCAGCAGCTCATAATGACATGTACTATTAAAGAGATATTGTAATATATTACCTTGCGGCAGCTGTAGTAAGCAATTTATGTTAGGCTAAAGTATGGTAATACTACAATTCCCACTGGTATGCTTCTACGATTCTTCAACTTTGAGGGGCATAACTATTGTCACAACGGATCAAGTGACAGCTATGAGGCTAAGTACTAATTGGCTGCCTAATGATCAGGTAACCAGGGTCTTTCTCATGACAACTGATCTTAAAAACTGTATAGTCCCTCCTTGCATACAATAAGGGGTTCATCTAAAAACACAGAGCAGATGCCATTCAAGCAGCACGAGCACCCCTAGATGGCGCTGACAAGTATGCCAGCACCATCTATGGACACTAGTGAAAGTGAAATAAAACTACAGTTTATTTTAAGCAAATTTACTGGAAGTTATTTACTTTTCCATATTTGTATGAATGTATTTAATGCATGGATTTGTAGAGTCTGCCTCTCCTGGCTATGTGTATATCAAGCACACTATTTAGCATCCTGGCTAAACAGCTGCTGTGATAAATCAGACTTCTTTTGATTTAAAAAAACCCGTAGCTCACAAGCATGCTATCATAGAGGGGTAAACTGTATGGATAATCACTAACTATGAAGAATGGGATGCAGATGTAATAAGCAAACATGGTGGGGCCAGGCTCAATCTTAACAGGAAAAGTTGAGAGCTGCATATAACTTCAATTACCTGTAATTGCCTCACTCTTGCCATAATGTGTAATTATGCACAGACTTACCTCCCAAAGCTCCCTTCTCTAGCGGTGCAAGGTCTGCTCTTATTCCAGTCTCCTTATTGCTGGTGTTCTATCAAAGATTGTGACTGGGTTGAAATGTGTGACCGGTCACGTGGTCACACATTTTAATGTAGTCACGCCCACTTTTTCTGCGGTAAAATATGTGACCGGCAAAATGTGAAGAATTCCAACGATTTCTCAGCTGTTCCAGGGCAGACATTTCACTTTTATCCGACTTTGTGGAATGTGAGATCGCACTCACAAAGTCGGATAAAATTGACATTTCAAGACCGATCAGCTGTTCCAGGGCAGATCGGTTCTCCTGCACATACCATCTGCGATGCCGATCTGCCCTGGAACAGTTGGAATTCTTCACCTTTTGTGGGTCACATATTCCACTGCCGAAAAAGTGGGCGAGAAGGTCAAAAGACCATTTTTATGAAAAAGCCTACCCACATAATACCAGAATCATGAAAAAATAATGTTATAGAACACAATTAATGTTTGGTTTCAAATATACAAAGGGTCGATGATTTTTATAATGGCTTTGGAATGCTGGCATTTCACTTTAAATATTAGTGGTCACTGTGGCCACAAGAAGGAACTGCCATCATGCTATAACTCAACTTTGTCTACTTTATGTGAGAAGTAACCCTCAAACACTGTTAAAATGTCAATGGCTGTAACCAAAAAATAGATATGGCTTTCATTCCTGAGCTAGCTTGTTAATCAAAGCTTTCTGTGCTAGGGAAAAGAGGGAGAAAAATAGACATTTTGATCCTATCAGTTGACAGACAGCACTTAACCCAGATTTAAATAGCGCATAGACAGTCAGGGGAGATGGCAAACTCGACAAGGTAGTTTTCTGTAATAAAAAGGATATGATCACATTTGCCAAAAAGGAAAGACATTCAGCCAACACAACAATTTTCATGCCACTGTCAGCCACAGAACACAGCAGAGACGATGGATAGGTTTATTGTCCCTGTGTGTTCCTTGTGCTGTTTCCTCCAAAGATTAAAGTATTACAGTCTTAAAACCATAAAAAATAAGAGCAAGCCACTGTGGGAAAGTTGAAGCTTTGAAGCAGGATTACTATCTCTCTGCTGTCAGAGTCATTTAAGGAAGTGAAATCAAGATTAATAATAAACCACAACTCACAACTAATAAAGCTGCATGTCCACAAGGATTTCTGACACTGCTTTATAAAAGCTGGAGTTAAGGAGAAAGAGTGGTGTTCTCTGTAGCAACCAATCAAGTTTCATCTTTTATCTTCACGCACTAAGCAAATGAAACGCCAGTGGCTGATGTAGAGGACAGGCTCCAATTTCTTTGCTGCATCAGCTTGTCTGACTATTTAATCAAATCAGGTTTATTGGTTTAGTAACAGTACAGTACAACAGTAGACATGCGTACATGAAAACATGAAACTAACAGGCATACAAGCAGATTGTGTCATGAGACTCGACTCGGACTGATGGAGGCACGGAGACGGGTATGGCCAGAGTCGTATATATATGGAGCTCAAATGGCCTATTACATACCACTTTAGGCTGTAGGCCGTGCCGTATGCCCTAATAAACAGAGAAGGAGGGGGAGACAAACCCAAAGACAAAAAACAAGACAACACTAGACGATACAACGCAACAGGGACAACAGGGAGGTGGACGGGAATTGCACACATCGTACTCTAGTAGTCGGGGTTCTGCGGATGTACATAGAGGTGAAAGGACCAGAACACATACAGTGGGCAAGGTGACAACCACAGAAAACACTCCAGTTACTAGAATAAGGTTAGTACGGTGGGGAAATCCTGAAGTCCTGAAAACAAATCCAGAGCAACCACAAGTCTCGGAAGAACGCCATTCGGTCAGTATCAATGGCGACCATTTCTTCCATGCGCATTATATCATTTAGGCAGGCCAGCCATGCTGGGGCGGAGGGAGCCTGAGTGGACTTCCAGTGCCCTGCGATAACCTGTCTGGCTGCAAAAAGGAAGAACCGCAGGGGGGATTTTTTCGCTTTCGAGATCTGAGAGGGGAGCAAAGTGAGAAGTGTCAGGGCAGATCTGACTATTTAAAGAGGACATGAATTGAGAAATCTGTGCCCCAAAAAAAGGCAAGCGAGGCCCAAATAAGTAGTCAACAGTAATTTCTTTAGGCGCCTTGCAGCTGAACTTGTTCCATAATGTGTCTTTGTGTGGAGCAAGCCATATCATAGCCATCCCACTGATAACAGGTGATCAGATGACTGGCGGGGTAATAGTGAAGCAACAACAAGAGAAGTTTAGAAAATACACATCCCCAGAATGGATAAAGTAGAAGCAGGCAGATCCTTGCCCTGCAGATCCTCAGGTAAAGCAAACAGAACTGCGAGCAGCACCGTGGTAAAATCACCAATTTTTACTCCAAATCTTGTGAGACTAGAAGTCCTAGGCAGCAGTGCCTTAGATGATCTCACACTACAGGTATAAAACTATGAGGCTGTAGGCACAGGAAAAGCATGCTATTTTTCAGCAGCAATGTACCGTATATACTCGAGTATAAGCCGTCCCGAATATAAGCCGAGGTAAGATTTTTTTAATGGTACTGCTTAGGCACAACCAAAATTTTTAGATTTTTAACACACCAACTTCTTAAAGGGGCAAGATCTATGCACCAAGTTCACCCAGTTGCTGCAGCTATTACAAGAGGGTCCCAAATTACGGTTGCTATTAGTCCCTTTTTCCTGGGACATCCTCGTTACTGCGCATTGCGAATCCAATTTCCTGGCAATCACTGCCGCCATTTACTTTCAACAAATAGGAAAAATAAAGATTCCCCCAGTTGCTGCAGGTATTACAAGAGGGTTCCAAATTACAGTTGCCATTAGTCCCTGTTTGGCAGGGACATCCTTGTTACTGCACAGACGCCAATCCAATCTCCTGGTAAACACTGCCGCCATTTACTTTCAACAAATAGGGGGAAAAAAAGTATACATATATAACAAAAAAGCATGAATTTAAATCACCCTAAAATATCTATATTTATTGATTCAGCCTTGCACAGACCTTGATTTTCAAAAGTCAAGTCTGTGGGGGTGATTTACTAAACTAAACACACTCACGCACCAGGTGCGTGTGATTTTCACACAGCAAAACGTATTTATCAACCAAAAAGTCTCTAAAAGCATATTTCCACTAATGCCATATATTTTGAAAAATCATGCACATGATGCATATATAATGCTGCTTCACAGTTTAGACAAAAATGGTTAGCTCATGCATTTACATTCCTGCATTCATCAACGCAAGCAACACAACATAGAGCTAATTTACACAACATCACCTGGCAATTCATGCTTGGCTTTGCACAACACACCTGCTGGGTGTGTACACACTACAAAGGTGTTTAGATTCCACCCATAGATCATGCTGGGAGGGAACACACTACAGAGGTGTATACATGTTTGTGGTGTGTTTGTAAGGTTAGTAAATCAACCCCTGTGTGTTACTTATTCCTGACCACTGCTCTCTGTGTGTTACTTAATCTTGACCTCTGAAATCTGTGCATTATTCATTCCTGACCCTTGAACACTGCATTATACACTCCTGACCACTGTACTATGTAAGTTACTTAGTTGCTTATTCTTGATCTGGGGAATATCCCATGAAAGAGTCTTGCATGGATTCTTGTTTAAGGTGAGAACCTTGGGAAATAAATACTCCTCTCAGCACACACTTCTCACCCCAGCAGTATTTTATGTCATCCAATGTCAGTTCACAAGACTTTCAAGAGCATGCACCCTGGTGCCGACATGGTTAATGTCAGCCCTGACGTTCTGCAACTTCTGTTTGTAGGATGTCTCCAAACGATTAATGTATGCCTCTAAATCTTGTCTTGTGGGTAGAGATCTAGTGTAGGTCTTAAGATCCCAATCACCCTCCAAATCAGGAGTGTTGAGGGTGGAGCATTGAGGCTTAGTGGCGTGAAATGACTGCAACCAGGGCTGTGGCATGCCCAGGAAGCTGAGCCCAGTGTAAGCTGAGGAGTGGCTGGGGAGAGGGATATGCCCAGGTCACTGTCCATCCCCTCCCTGTCTCTCACCATACCTGGAGAGGAGGCTGCTAATGATCCGGCTCAGTCTGTGTCCAGAGACCAGAGCTTGCTGTAGTATGCAGAGTAGCCCGAGGTGAGGTAGTTGCTGTTTGGTGCCTCGTCGGAATCTCTGGGGGATGGACTGGGCAGAGCATTGTTTGTTAAGATATCTCTCTATCACAAGGTGTTTACTTTTGCTAATGTCTATTTTCCTAGCCAGGGCCAGAAAGCGTTTGGACTTCAAACTCTTTCATCTCTCTGTGACTTCTTGAGTGGCAACCTCATTTTGGGTGGAAACTTAACTCTAGACCCAGATTGGGACTCTTCCTTCCTCTCTATCCTGTGCAGCTCTACATAAACTCAAACAATCTTTCTTTCCCCTTGGACTTTGTGATATCTGGAGACTGCTCCATCTGCATGACAGAGACTATAGTTTTTTCTTTCCCCCATAACATGTATAGTCGAATTGACTATATCCTGGTTTCCCATGACCTACTTGACTTCTCACCATCTACCTACATTGGACCCATCTGATAGTTAGACAATGCACCAGTTTATGTTTAATTGGAAGGTGCATTGGATGTTGCACTCATTCAGTGTTGGCAACCATCTAGGCTGTACTTTTGGCGGCTTAATGAGACCTTGCTCAATGACCAGAGGTGTACGGCTGAGATCTCCACAATTTCTAACTTTGCGATTGGCCATGCTCATGATGACACGTCCCTTCCTACTCAAGTGTGTGCTGAGAGGAGTGTTTATGTTCCATGAATCTCTTCTTACACAGGAATCCTTGTGAAAGATTGCCTTTCTTATTAACACCATTTCATCACTCAAAGACTCGGGATATTCTTCTTGAATTATTCAATTCTAAGACTAGACTCTGACAACTTAGGTTCCTCCATGCTAGGGACAGATTGCACAGGTATCCGTATGATCAAATGTGGTAATTTACTTGCTCTTAGACTCCATCACTGGTCATATCCCCTTGATAATCACATGTGACTGTACTTTAGTCCATCAACCCTAACAAATTTGCTCTGCCTTTCATCATTTCAATTCTATTCTGTACCACATTAAAACGAGATGGGAGGACTACGAACAACGGGCCACTTTACCCATCCTCTCTGACCAAAATGGGCTCATCTGGATTTTTCTTTTTCTTTGGAGGAATTTGGTGTTACTATTAAAGGTCTCCCTGTGGGTAAACATCCTAGGCCTGATGGGTTGACTGCAAACATTTTTAAAACATTCCTTAACTCCATGTCTCCCATCCTCCTCCAAATGCTGTCTCTTTAGACTGTTCTTTTCAATCTCAAACCCTGGAAGCCCATATTAACCTAATTTTCTAAACCTGGTAAGGACACTACTATTGTGGTAGTTAAAGGCCATTTTCTCAGAGGGGAGGGGGCGGTGACTGGGGTACGCCCCACATTTGATCTGAGATGGGAAAATTCCCTGGGGGGTTCTTGCTCGGAGGATGACATGTTCTAACTCACAAGTCTATGTTCTGTTATATGCAGGAAAAGAACTATAAGATAGTATCTCTTTGGTATTGTACCCCTCAGAACCTTCACATAAAGTTGGAAATGCTCTGGGGAGGGAGGCTCTTATCTTCATCCGTGGTGGAGTTGTCCTTCAATTACTGGGTTTTGGACCTCAGTTTTTGCTTGCTACCAAAATATGTGTATTTCCAATATACTCCCGTCCCCCAGGATGACTCTCCTGTCAATGATTCCGGGTTCCCTCTCCAAAGTCAAGAAGAGCATTTTGTGCTACTGCTTACGGGCAGCCAGAGTGGCTATTTCTAGACACTTGAAATCCACTCAACCTCTGGGGCTAATGGAGTGGGCTCAGATAATGAATGATATTACACAAATGAAACACTGGTAGGATTTGACCAAAATAGGCTTTTAGGGATTCCCTGAATTTAAGCAAATGCTTTGATCCTGACTCACTGTTTGTCTATGTTATGCCTGTGTTGTCACTGATGGATGCAGGTCAGTCAGCTAAAATATGTAGGAGATTTTTGAGGACACTTACTCTACCGTTGCTTGGACTATCAGGACCCTGTTCCTGTCCATGTCCCCCTCTTTCCCCTTCCCTTGCCTGGTGCCCCCCCCCCCTGTTTATCTGTTTGGGCACTTTCATCTACTATGTAAGGCACCACATACGTAATGTGGTGCCTTTCTATTGTGGCTCTGACTTTTTGTATACCATATTTTTTCAATTAGTACTGTTTGCATCTGAAGAAATATTTTGTATTGTTCTCTTTTTTTATACAAATTTAATAAAAAGAGATTGACTAAAAAAAGAAAAACAGATCAAAGCCCTATTTTGTGTTTATACTGTATATTGATGCCGCTCTTCTATAACACATACTGAATAATTAGATAAAAACATAAGATGTACCTGCCAAAACTGGCAATTAGAGGTAGGAAAGAAAAATCGGTGGCTAGTTATGCAAAGGTAGATGAAGCAGGCTGTAAGAGAAGCCCCAGCAAGACTTGGGCCGAAGCCACTAACCAATAATCATGAGCTATACTTTAAAACATTAACAACAACAAAAATGACAATATTGAACAAAGAAAACCCAATGATCCACATTAATATCACTTTCTGAATAGCAAAGATTTTAATGTGAAAGATTATATATTTTCATGAAATTAATAAATTCCTACTCAAAGAATATGCCTCATTGCTCCACAGAATGTCGCAACACATTGTCTGCCTGCATATACTTGTCTCTAACTTCCTATGCTAGGAAATAAAAAATGCACTTAATTGATTTGTAAAATTTGTTTGTTCAGAATGAAATAAGCCTTTGTACTAGAAAGCACTAAATTCAACTCTGCTACAAATCCGTCATCACTCTGTAGTTATTCAGCGAGGTGTAAATTGAATTTTCAGAATATCTGTTGAAGTGAAAATTGCCACGTCATGTCCTGACATTTTAAAATTGGATAATGTTTTAACATGCTTGCTTGTATAATGTTAATGTTTAGAAATAATGTTTTTTTGTCTAATGCTTTTACATTTTCAACCAACATTTAGCCAACTTATTAAATACCGGAATAAGTAAAAACAGTTAATGACTTAGTACATACTAATAGCACATGGTTTAGGTTTATACTATCTGCGGCACTGACTTGCAGGGTTGTGGCAGTGTATATGCGTCACCTAGGTTTCTCACCTACACATGGTGAGGAGCTCTACGATTTGCATATGTTATGGAGAAAACAAACTTTTTGTTTACTTAGATATTAATACGTTCTGGTCTGGGTCCTGGAGTTCGGAGGCTTTGGCTGGAAAAATCCTCTATCCCACATTTAACCTGTTAGCTTGAACACATTAAATAGTCTCAGCTGTCCACAGACCTTTTTGTGTGTGAATTGATTGACATTTATAGCTTTCTTTCATTCTCTCTGCTGTAAGAGCCTGCTGCTGAGTGGAAAGGCTGACTACTGACAGAAAACCAAAATTGTACATTTGCTGTCTGTTGGTTTGGGGGAACCCATTAGGGGCCACCATGTCAGTCAGGAACTGACATAAGTTTAGTTAATGGCTCAAACGAGCAAATGTTTTGTTTTAGTGTGTGGGCTTGCTATACAAAGCCCTCCTGAATTAAACTGTTTATGTACTGCCTTGCTGAATAAAGGTGCAGGACAAGCCTGCTTGGCCTGTTCCTGCTTTATGCATGGTTTACCACTGCCACTACCACCTGAGCCTGCCCTTCTTACAACTACTACATTAAAATAATATTCAAATCACACATGAAAATGTTACTGTGAAGGATTACTTCCAAATGATTTGCATCTATCACCTTCTTTAGAGTAATTTTGTCTAAGCCTGACTTTTCAACTAGAGTGCCAGAGGGTCAAAGGTCAGCTGAAGTCTCATAATTGCTACCCTCTAATTGCCTGACCTCTCACACTATTACCAAGTTCCATGACAGAGCCAAAACACACATTTGTTGCTTAGAGGAATTTTACCTTCAGTACTCTACTATTGGATATTGCAAAGCTCAGAAGCTTAAGTGGCTAACCAAATGCATGACTAGATGCTCGATGTAATCTGCAACATTCCTCATCTTCATGTGTCAAAGTCCCACCACTCTGATTCTGATCAGTCACACACCAACAACACATGCCAGGTGCAGACTAAAGGTGCGCTCTCACCTCCCAGAAGAATCCTCAAGTATAAGGCACACTCCAACGGTATACGTGTAAAATCACAGGGGATCTCTATGATTAAGTCCAGGTGGTGAAACGTGTAGGAGGAGAAGGCATGGGGGATTGTTTGGTGGTGTATACTCATGGAATTATATTGGAATCAACACAACAAAAGCGGATTTTGCATACACCGGTGGGGTGCGACTGATGTCTGAGGATTCCTCATCCCCACTTTACAACTGATCCCTGATGCCTGCTTTCCTATCCCATGCCACTAAAAAAAAAAAAACAGTCCCTGTTGTTTCCTACTAAACCTGTTTCACCAATCCCTGCTGTTTTCTCTCCCATCCTGAGTTCTGATCTCTTACATCATGTACCACCACCACCACTGATTTCTTCTGTTTCCTCTCACGTTCCACTTTGCCATCAGTGATCCTCACTGCTTCTTCTAAAATCCTGCTATATCTAATTATTTGCATCACCCCAGTAACAGCTCAGTGAAGAATTGTTTCTCCATGCATACCCCCTTCAATGTAGAAGAAGGTCATGGACAGCTCAGTCATCTAAGTTTAAGATGCTTCTCCACTCTTACGATCAGCACATGTTACATGAAAATCTCCAACTTTTACAGCCTACGGGAAAGTCCAAGGGGTAAACTTTAAAATCACAAGAATGCTTGTGAAACTCTGAATTGGGAAAATTACCAAACTGTGTATGGAAAGCTAAAGGACAAGCTCTGGAGTTGCCATGCCTGCACAGTAATTCCCCAAAGACTTGAAAGGGACCATACCCATATTGTTGGAGTATGGCCTTATTTAAGTCTATGGAGAATTGTTGCGGGGTTGGCAGTGCCTTACAAGATTAAAAGCAAAACCTATAAACACCATAGAAGGCAATATTGGAAAAAGGTAATTAGGCCTCTCTGCACAGTGTTTAAGGCTTAGATTAGGAGGCTAGGGAGGAGAATGAGGAGTTTGATTTTATAAATCCTGAACTTTAAAATGAACCTGTTACCCAAAAGGTTACATCAATATATGCTATGGCCTGCACACACACTTACTTTGCTAAACAGTCTGCTTCTGTGCACCTCAGGTATTTCTGATCCCTGGTGAAAGTGAAAGGCTAATATTGACTTGTAACTCAAAATTAGTGGTATTGCCCTCTATATACTACAATACAATGCTTGTAGGTGCGAAAAAGGATGAGGAATAGACACTGCTTTATAGGATCCCGGATGGGGGCATGTCATACTCCTTTTATTGGGTCCTTGCTGAGATTAGCAAATAGCCATTGCCAGATTTTAGAAGTTGCTGGTGCACTCAGGAGCAAAGTAAATGTATGTACGAGCACCTGAAGTGCTGCTATCTAACACATAACAGGTTCACTTTAACATTGTTTTGGTAGCATGATTTCAAGGAATGATTTCAAACTGTCAGGGAAAAGGACTGTATGTGACAACACAAAGTAAATTGCAGTTAACTCTTTAAATCTGATAACTATGAGTAGTTTGAAACTCTTTCCCGAGTTCTATTAATAAGATCCACTGTGCATTATTCATCAATTTTCTATTAAAGGAGAACTGATTCAGACCGAAGGGTTAGAGCATCTGACAGGTATTTTATTGTTGTCTCTGTCAAATATCATTGTTGGCGCCTCCAAAGGGGCCCATCGTTTACCTTATAGATTTCCCTCCTGCTGCATCCTGAGCTGCCTCTTTGCTAAACTCTCTATAATAATTTAAAAAAAACCTTACTGTAAACATTTTGTGACAGTTCCATTGCAGTGGCAGCATCTCCCTGTTACCCCTATACTGCAGAGTCCTCAAAGAGGGGTGTTACTATCCACTGCTGGATTCTGACTGCACACAATTAAGGACCAACCAGAAGTTAGCATTGTTTTGCAACTTCCATTTTGGAGAGAGATACCATTAAAAGTACTAATCAGATATGATAATTTTTCTGACTGTCAAACTGGTAAAAGGTGAGCTAAGTTGAGAGCACAAATAATTACTGGGGAACATACAGGGGCAATGTGCAAGCAGTTTTTAAAAGAGAAATGTCTGGGCCGAGACCTGAACCTTGATGGTAAGTAAGGCCAAATGTTAATCCAGATGAGACTGGACAAAAGACAGGATTTTTCCCATGGAGTACTGCCATGGCTGGAGATTCCTTGTCACACATGAGGATAAAACGCTTTCTAGGTTTGATACACTTTGTGAGAAGTGAACTTCCTAACATTCAAGAGTGTAGGGATAACCAAATCCATTAGGCCCCTATCCTTCAGGACCTGGGCTTCAGCAGCAAGGGCACTGAAGCCAGTGACCAAGAAGAAGGATGGTAAACCTGTCCTTCTGACAGAAAATCTGGATGATCTGGGAGGAGCCACGGAGAATCAGCTGGGCATCTGACAAAGTCCAAGTACCACCTCCAACTAGGCCAGTTCAGTGCTAAAAAAGTTACCACAATGCCTTTAATTTAGATCCTGCAGAGCAGACAAGTAAGGATTTTCAGAAGGGAAAAGGCATAGACTAGGTTGATCTGATCCTATTGGGGTCACCAAAACATCCACCTCAAAGGCTAGAGGATCCCTGAACCTGGAGACAAAAGTGACCATTTTGTTTTTGAACGTGGAAGCCAATAGGTCCAACTACAGAGTTTCCCTAACTGCATCAGAGGTCTTGAAACACCTCAGCATGAGGAGATCATTCTCCTGAGTCTAGATGATTAAGGAAATCCGCCTGTCAGTGTTCCATTCCTGGGATGTGTACAGCGGACAGGGCTGGAGCGAGGACCAGATGTCGCCAACTCTAAGCACTGGACTCACAATCAAGGCAGGGCGAGTCTAGTTATATGGATCAGGTGACTGTCCACGCTGCCAGAATGATGAGTTGCAATGGTCTGGAATGCCACTGGCCATTCCAGGCCAGAACCCTCAAACAACAGAGGAGAGTTAGATGGCTCCTGGAATGAAGAGACCAGGCATGGGAGGGGAGAGTCTGGTGTTTGTCCTGTGGCAGGAGAACCATGGACAGGGCTGTATCCAAGGCCAGGATAAAATACTCTAAGCAATTATATAGTTTCTGAGGTTTAGTATCCACCCAAACCTCTGCAGAATCTGGACAGTCTGACTGACAATGGATGATGGAGCCTGCACCAACTTTTCTCTCAGAAGAAGATCATGCAGATGTCCAACTATGTTCCACTATGGGAATGGCTCAAGGGCGAAGTAAGGCAAGAACAAGGGCTTGCACCTTGATGAAAATTTGAGGTGCAATGAACAGATGAAAGAGAAGGACAACAAATTAAGAACCTTAGATTTAGAATGGAGTGAATTCCTCCACTGACTGTAGGAACTGTGAACAGGTTTACGTTAAAAAAATTGGAACCTTTCTTTTTCTGGAACCAAGGGTATGACTTCTTGAAATAGGAGCTGCTCCAAAGCAGTATGGAGGTCCACTAATCTTTGTGAGGACGTCGGTAGGATTGACAACATGAAGTTGGATGGCCAAAGAGAATGAAATTCCAACTTGTAGCCCCTGGAAATTATGTTCTAGAGCCAGAAATATGAAATGTCCTGGGGTCAGGAGGCCCTAAAGGCCAACAGATGACTTCCCACTGACATGTGGGGGCTCCCCTCACTGCAAAGAGAACTTGCCTGCAGATTTGAAATTGTATCAGAACTGAGAAAAAGTAAAGGATTTCTTTTTAGCCTCTGTGGTGGAGGGTTTCCTACACTGAGGCTTAGCCTTCTTTCACTGGGACAAAAGAGTGGTATTTTCCCCAGTGACATCCTTGATAATGATGTGTAAGGTTTTACCAGAAGGGCATTCCCCATCAAAGGGCATACGCGGTAGAAGATTTTAGCATTGCTGTTCCACAGACAAACATTTGAGCCAAGGGATTCCCTGCATCTTTACCAAAAATAGTTTAATTCTGGATATTAGAAGTATAATATCCGCTGACCCATTAACACAGTAGATTAGAGCCACAGGCATGAGCACCCATTGCTGGTGGACAGAGAGATCTTTTAGGATAGATCTTGGATGCGAAAAAAATATAATTTTACCTGACAATAAAGGTTTGGCAGAAGGACATTGTAGCAATGGCAGGTTGTAAGGCAGGGCATTCGATAGAGAGTAAGGCCTCAGAAAGGGCTTTCAGCCTTCCATCCATAGGGTCGTTAAACTCCTAGATGTCCTCTAAAGAGACAATCACAGTCTATTAAGACAGAAATAGTCCAAATCCACCACAGGGATGGCAAGCTTTTAAAGGAACCCCTCTTTAATAAGATATAGCTGAGCAAAACACTTGAGAGGACTACTAAAGATCTTTTTTTGGATTAGGCCAACTTCTATTTAAAACAAGTTGTAATAGTGAGTGTACGGGTTAATTGTTAACAGGCTAGGGACTTTTAAAAGAACCCAGGCTGGTAACCTTCAATATAGTTGATGCAGGTTTCTCCAGGACAAGGCAGGTTTTCCACTGCATCAATAAGGAACAAAATAGTGTCCTTATGCTTTGCAGTTATGTCAGCAGACTGAGATTCATATACAAGCCACCATGCAGACACATCCTCAGCAGAGTGTGCCAAAGCAGCTGTGGCCCTAGAGAAATCAGAGATACACTTTATGGACTTTATGGACCCTTCCAGTGGGCATACTCTATATGGAATCTTCAGGGACAGAGTTTCCCCAGACAGGTGCAACTGGGCCCTGAACTAGCAAAGCACCCTGCAGCTAACTCGTTTCACCAGCAGACTCCATTACCTGTAGGACACATAACAAGCCAGCCTCACTTTTTCCTCGGGGTCTGGGTATGGCCTTCAAGGCTATGCCAAGGATGAGCCAATCTGGAAAGCTGCAAAATACAGCAACTGTAGAATCCTGCTAGAAGAAAACATATATCTAGGTAAAAAGTAAGAAATGGTTTGCTTCTCTCAGAGCAGAGAAATGATGTCCATTCTCCCAGGAGAGTAGCAATTTGTTTGTCAATGGCCAATATCCTGAAGGCATAAGCATAACTTTATGTACCTGAACTACTATCCTGTGTTCCTTAATGTATGATTGGGAATAACATGCTTTCCTACACAGAGAGCCAGCAAGACAAAAGTGTTCCCTTCTATTCACTGCTGAAAGAGCTAAATAAACAATAAAATAAAATCATGCTGTTGAACTTTTCTTTTGCCACAACAGGCAGATGGATATTATGTACAAATCTAGTACATGCATGCCTTTTTATGTCTACTGCAGATCTGTACTAAAACTGTTTTATGAAATACAACAAAGCAAAATATGCTGTCATTGTGTCTACCTGCATTCAAATAAACTGGCATGTTTCATTATCAAATTGTCAGTCTCATTTGAATCCCACTTGACTCTCTGGCAATCCGTTTTCTGGACATTACTGAATCTGGTAATCTGGTGTATTATCTAGTGACATTTACCAAGCCTACAAGAAGCATTTTGCATTAAAGGAATTATTTTCCCTCAGGAACCTTGCATTGTCTTCCTTACAGTCAATGTCTAACAGCCAAAAATAATAATTACTTTTCTTTCATTTGGGTGTGTGTGTTGGAGTGCATGCATTATTTTTTTTTTTAAACCTGGTCACAATGATTGACAATTTCTGGACTTTGGGTTATCCAAGCTATCTGTTCTATGCACAATGCTAACAAATGAAGCTGATCCCTTGAGATCTTCTTATGCTACATAAAAAGCAAAAGAAAGCTCAAATTGAATTTCTTGCACCTTTTATTCCTGCAATTAACCTGTTTTCTAGAACGGTGAGACGGGATCATACAAGTGCAGTAGCTTTCTTACAATAACATTTTTATTCCCACTCTGAATGTGCACTCATACAATCGAAGATCCATTTTCTGGAGATTTGCAAGAAATTTTATTTTTTCTAAATTTAATTCCAAACAATAAATTGACAAGGAGGTGACCACACTGTCCTTACATGTCCTTACATGTCTGCAAATGTAACATTTAGACAAAAGAATTCTATAGTTTTAAAAATACTTTTCTGCAGTCAGCAATGATTTTCTAAAGCTGGAGAAAAAAACTCAAAATGTAAATATCACCTTCAAAGGGATAATAGCACCAAATGGAATTCGCTGCTTAAATCTTTTTCATATTAAACAGGCTACACACAGACATTATGCAAACAACGCTGAAGCATTTTCTGTTATACTAGTGCCTACTTATGAACTTGTGCTTCCTCACCCTAGTTCTGCATGAAATGCATTAGAGTTGTTTGCAGCATTTTATTTTGTTTGATACCATAAATAATTATGTGGTGGATTCTGAAAGGTGCCATTACCCATTTAAATGTGATATTTACATTGTGTATGTCCGAGCCTAGTATGCACCTTGGTGGCTGCAGCGGGCAAGAGATGACCCACCTGGAGTGATAACCTTTTACTTTGTTCAGAAAAATGTAAACATTGCTTCTTTGTACATTATTCATTCTGTACATTGTTAGTCTGTAGAACTCCACTATAAATGAAATGTCCTGCTCATTTAGCTCATGTAGATGAGTGAAATTAAAGCAGTAGTTCTAATACAAACAGAATCAGATAAGACTGTCAATAGAATTTGCAGTATACACTGAGTGGCCAGATTATTATGACCACCCCATCAGTACTTCGTTGGGCCACGAGATGACTCCACGAGATTACTTTGTTGGGCCGCCTCGTGACTCCACGAGATGTTGAAAGGGGATGCGAGGAAACTGACTCTGCACTGTTGCCCTTCTGTTGTCTTGTACGAGTCTTGCCACTCTCCGTTCTGCCCTAACATAGACTAGTCGCTGACGGCCACAATTCGCATGTTCAGACACAGATTTTCGGCTGACAGTCCAGTCTTTTAACACTTTAACAATGAGCCCCTCTTGAACATTTAACGAATTCTGCTGTTTTGCTGGTACTCGCTCCATGGCTCGCGCGAACAATCATCCCACATTCAAAGGCTGTTAAATCGCGTTGTTTACCCATATCTTCAGAAAAAAAATCAGTTCTACTGTCGTGGTAAACAACCTGCTTCCCTATTTATAATGGTCTGGCCCTCTAGCAACTTCAGCGCGAAATTATAGCTAGTTATAGCTAATTTGCCTACAAACGTCAGGTGGTCATAATAAACTGGCCACTCAGTGTATAACTGACCAGGAGAGGACTGCTTTTATTCACTTTTCTCCAGCTGAGCTACTGTATATATAAAACTTTATCTAGGTATAATAACAGTAATGTGTGCGTGTGTGTGTGTGAACCTGATGAAGGGCGGGACACCTGAAACTGTTATTCAGTGTATGTACCTAGACAGAGGCACTTACGGGTCGTGAACAGGAGTAAATATCCAAAGAGGAGGAATTTATGCTCTCCAACATTGATGGATTGCAGTCCATCTTTGTCAAAGCAATGAGACAAATGTGCAAACATATATGCAGCTTAATCCCACCCTCAAAACAAGAACTAAGTGATGGCATCACACAGTGCCATTAAAAGGGTGCAGACTGAGGGTTGGTCAATTGGCAGAAACAAAATATTCACAAAAAACAGGGGCAAAAGAATTACCTAAAAATGAAGTATAGATGATGGATCATCATATTAAAGTGATACTAAACTACAGTCATGCAGACCTTGGCTGCCATGAGACCCAATTATCCCATATCCCCTAGTGCTGAATCAACATTGCATAAGTGCAATTACACATAAACACATACAAAGGGAAACAATCAGCCATAGAGTAGTCTTAATACACACATCAGTACATACTACTCAACACGTGAATCCTACCCTAAAATCTTGCATTCGTTTAATAAGCTTTGAGCCTAAAAGGCTTGATTGTGGGAAGGTGGGGGGAGGCAGGGGAAGGTATGGGGGAGGGAGATTGACTGGGTGGAAGGGTAGGTGGGGTACGGGAGTGGGTAGATGTAGGATCATTTCTCACATAACACATAATATAAATGGTCTGTCATAAGTTATACATTTGTTGTGCTGTTTCCCATGTCTCACAGAGTTCTTTATTTTTATTTTTTTACTAAACACCTTTTAGCCGCAGACTCATCTAAACTTAAACCCTCCTCTTGGTGAGGTATGCGGGGGTCGTCTTATATGCTAACCAACACGCCCATGTACTCTTTGTACTTTGTACTTTTATATGCAAACTTCTTTCAATAAAAACTTATCATACAAAAAAAAAAAAAAACATTGCATAAGTGCAAATACCAATACCGGTTAAAGGGGACTGAATGTACCAAAATCCATAGTCCCCCAGTAATAACTGAGGCCTTCCATATAATCCAATATAAAAAACAGGAGTTATAATATATAACGGAAGCAATACCCAAAAAGAAATGATAACAGTCCTGTGTGCATTGAATATCACACATGAGAAAAATATCAATGTCAAAGATGGAAACAACCACTAGAAAGCACAACATAAAGAACCTCATAAGTAGACAACACTGTTCCTAATAATAGCACAGCATCTTAAATGACTAAAACAATAAAACAGCCCAACAAATGGAATAGAAATGGAAGTTGAACGCAGCATCCTGTGGTTGTTGAGCATCCTTTCCTTGGATACTATCACTTCTATGGATATACTATATATATCAATAACCGTAGCAAACCTTTTTTGGATATTCGCCCCTTTTTTTTCTAAAGCTATTTCTGTTTGTTAACCACCTACAGTAATCTGGGTTTTAATGAGGAAAGCTACATTGGGGCTGATTTCTAAAGCAAATGAACCAGAGCAGGGTTAAATAGTTAAAGGCTACTTATGGAACCGCACATGTCCCAGCACATCGCAATCATGATATCTTAACTTAGCTAGCAAATTGTACATTGATGTTCCCTGCTATAGCCCGCTTAATATTTGCTGCGCTCACTGAAAATCCAAAAAAAGCTGCTTTTGTGACTTCTGTTGCTATACGACGCACTGTGAAATGCACATGTAAGCATTTTCTAGAAAGTACACACACATTGATCTCGATGCCTCACCAGTGATGAACAAGTGAGGGACAAGGAGGCTCCTCCCTCCTCCACACATAGCTTGGTGACCGGGTTGGGAAGGCTGGGGCGGGCAGAGGGAATGCTTCACCCAGCACGGAAGGTACCACGCGTTACTGCTTTATACAGGTAGAATTAGTAGATATAATTGATGACATTAGAGAAAATCCAATGTTTTCTCGATGTTCCACAGCTTTAGCTTAATGTACATTTCGAGGCACACCTAATCATAAATTATGTAGATATATGGTGTAGCCATGATTCCATGTATTGCGAGTGCATAGTAAGATCTGTAAGCATATATGTATGATCTGCTTGTTTGCGCATGGTCAATATGCTGGTATATCCTTTAGGAAATTAGACCCAATATGCCTTTAGAAGTTGAAAAGTCCCAGAGAGTATCTCACTAAAACTGGAGGAGATGCCTACAATGTGCAGTTAGCTAATTAGAAAATCAAAGATTTCTGGGAGACTTGTACAGACCAATAGTGTACATAACGCCTACATGTTGTTATATTCCAAGTAAGTGATATTTAATTTTTTTACAAATTTAGAAAATTGCAGCATCTCCAGATTGTGAAGGACAGGTAATTTTTTATAACATTAAATTACAAAATAGCTTGTGTAGCAATGATATATGTTATATCACGTTTTTAGTGAAAGTGGAGATCTCCTGTAAGAGCCGCTAAGCATAAATTACAAGTGGGTTTTTATAAATGAGCTCTCAGTAACGTCAGATGAAATATGCAGAGGTGGCAAGAGCTTATCTGGAGACAAGATTCAAGATTAAAGTGTATTATGGGCAGATATAGGGGTCTATTCACGAAGCTGCCGAGGGCAGCCGAGTGAATGACCGATCATTACATATACCCGGCTCCCTGGTTAGTAATCCTGGACAATCTCTTCCCAACTTTTACCCCTTTATAGCCTAAAATGTCAAAGGACAGAGAACAATATACTGCACAACAAAAACAAACGCAATATACTGTATATAACAATATAATTGCATGTGTTTACCGATAGCACAATACATCTCTTAGTCTGAGAGTCTTAGCAAAGGGATTCAGGAAGATGGTGTTACGGCTTATTTGGGTATTGGTGCTGGTTGTATGTAAAAATAATATTACAATTTTGTTGAATATTTAACTGAACTACCGTAAATTAGATTTGTTATATCTACTTGCAGTTCATCTTCAAGGGAGAATTGATCTACATTGTCATTCACATCCATTAAAAGTCCATATCAAAACTTTTTTGTACAACTTTTTTGTAGTTTTGGTAAGAGCATTAAAGTGTTCGAACTCTTGTTAGATTTTGGTGACTCCATGTGATTGCAAAGAGAAGATTACCCCCCTCTCTGTCATCAGGACAGAATTTGATGGAAAATCCAAACGTTTACCATTGTCACCAAAACAGGAAAAGAGGAGAAATCCTCCTATTGGAATCCCATTCCAATGACAAATGTAAAATTCTGGATTTCATCTACAATGGGGTTTGCTCTTATTTTGGAGAGAAGTTTTATTTGTCTCTGGGACAGGAAGGGAAGAAATCTTCTCACTTGGACATGGACTTAAATGTTTTTAAGTAGGAATGATGGCACTGAAGCACTTAGATCTCCCCGTAGTGGCTAATCTACAAATCTTTGTTGATTAAGGTTCTAATTGACACTTTCCAGGTCATGGTATAGGTAGCAGTAGTCAGTCAGTGAACTAGTTCTCTAATGTTGAAAAATGTTTTGCAGCTTAGCCAAGCCATTTCTAAAGTTCAGATTTGAAGAAGTGGCTTGGATAAGCTGCAAAATGTATTCAACATTACAGAACAAGTTCAGTGACTAACTACTACTAGCTCCAAACGTTATTTACTACAGTACACAATATAAAAAATCAAGCATGTAAACAATACAGTTATATCATCAATTACTTTAGGGTAAATAATACATAATAAAATAAAAAAATGTGTTTTAAAAAATATACTACACTATGATAGTTTTGGGTGAATTTGTATTTTACTTTGACTTCATTAATCTGATGTTTTGTATCTTTTTCTTTACTATTTATTTCACGGATAAACATCGGAAAAAAGGGTGTACTCATGATCCTTTCATCACATTATAGGTAAAGAGAGCACAGCAAAAATATTTTGTCTTTAGGCTATTTCTCACTAAATTAATCTCTGTATGGCCAAATCTAAACGGAACAGGAAAGAAGGGGTGTAATTCACTCTGACGCGTTGAAATGTGTGAGTAAATTTGTGCTTAAAGTGCATTTCCACTTTTGAAGTCAAAATTAGGAAAACCCCTCTATATGTTTGTTATGTGTTCCTATTCAGATAGCATACTGGGGAAAAAAAATTAACAAAAATATTTGTTACCTTTTAGATGTTTGGTTGCAGCAGGCAATATAGCTGAGTCCAGGTTTTCCTGGGTACTGTCACAGAAAAATACTGTTAGGGCCTGTTCACACCATATGCAGTTGTGATGCGGTCAGTTTATTTTAACTGCTGCAGTCAAAATACATCCCAATGCTTTCCTATGGGTTTTCTTGTGCCTAATTCACACAATTGCAGTCCGTTCAGATGCAGTCAGAAAAAGTACTTCTAGTCCTATTTTACCTGCATCTAACTGCACTAAACGCATCAAAACGCAGTGCAAACGCATGCACACACATCAAAACGCACTAAAACGCAACAGAACGCATACCAAAAAACCCAGAATTGATTGTGGCATCATCCAGGGACATGAAGGGTGGAAAAATGCATCAAAAACGCATCAAAACAAATTGCAATGCAACTGCGCAGATGCACGCAGTTGTGATGCAGTTTCTGGTGTGAACTAAGCCTAATAGAAAGACTTATATTTTTATAAATATTTTTAAGAAATATTTCATATTTACCTAACTATAAAAAGGTTAAAAAAAAGGTAATTTAATTTTTGAGTCAAGAAAACACTCCATAAAGAGGATACATACAAAACACTATAATTAACTTTTTTTAAACTGAACGGAAACTGTGACGACAGAAATATGGGAGCTGCCTTTACTAAGCAATGCCAGTTACTTAGTTCCCCCTAAGTCTAATACTTTGGGGTTGATTTACTAACCTTTTAAACACACCACGAACGTGTATACACCTCTGTAGTGTGTTCCCTCCCAGCATGATCTATGGGAGGAATCGAAACACCTTTGTAGTGTGTACACACCCAGCAGGTGTGTTGTGGAAAGCCCTGCAATTAATTGCAAGGTAATGTGGTGTAAATTAGCTCTATGTTATGTTGCTTGCGTTGATGAATGCAGGAATGTAAATGCATGAGCTAACCATTTTTGTCTAAACTGTGAAGCAGCATTATATATGCATCATGTGCATGATTTTTCCATATATGGCATTAGTGGAAATATGCTTTTAGAGACTTTTTGGTTGATAAATACGTTTTGCTGTGTGAAAATCACACACACCTGGTGTGTGTGTGTGTTTAGGTTAGTAAATCACCCCCTTTGTGTTACTGACTCAGAACAAGCATGCAGCACACAAAGTAAAGCCAGAATCCAGATTTGGCTCAGGTTAGTAGCTTAGAAAGTATTGAAGTCATTTGATCAGCATGATAGCCAAGCAGCAGCATTTTAAAATAATTTTATGTCAGCAATATGAGCCTGCATACTGTATCAGACCTACACACCCTCTGATTTAAAGTGTATGCAAATCCAAACGATGAGCGCTTCACTGTTCCCTTTTGGTCTAATAAATATATAATTGAAAGTGTTTTTGTTATATCTGTTTAATAATGCCTGATGATAATTTACATAAGACCACAACAGGAACCGTCACCTAGTAGTACTTTGACAGTGGTAGACAGCTTCCACCTGTATCCTATGGAACTCTAGAAGCTGTGCCCAAAAGTGGCAGGCAGAGGGCAAATGACTAGTCCCCAGTATAGCCTCTGGTCTCCCTGGAGCTGATCTTGTCCCCATTACTGACTTACCATGCCTTTTTCTGAAAAACTATAAGGCCTCATTCACACTGCTAAGAGCCAGCCCGTAAAGACCCGTGCGGCATGCACGGCCGCATAGGGCCGTTCCCAGGAAGGACAGGTGCTGCGTGTGATTGTACGCAGCAACCTTTTCTTCTCTATGTGAGTATGCGGCCGTACGCCGCCCTACGCTCACCCGAACTGCACATCTTGTCTGCGTACGAGTACGGACACCCGCACCCACATGGATGTGCAGCTCAAGTGAGCGTATGGCCGCTTACTCCCATAGAGAAGAACAGGCAGCTGCGTACAATCACACGTAGGACCTGTCCTTCCCGGGAGCAGCCCGATACGGCCGTGCACGCCACACGGATCTGTATGGGCCAGCTCTTAAGAGTGTGAATGAGGCCTAATGAGCAGCACAGTAGTGACATCACCAGATCTCGCTACATATCTCCTAAAAGTAGCAGTCAGATATACAGCTATGAGTCTGTAGGCACAGGGGTGCTTAGGTACCATAACATATCAGGATGTGAACTGCTAGTTTTCAGGGGGAATTCCAGAGGTTGCAACATTCTAAACTTACCCAATAATAAAGTAAACCTTTACTTTTTTAGTTCAATCCCAATTTAAAATGTGAGCTATGAAGTCTTCCATTTTTTACAAAAACTATATTCTTTCTTACATTTTTTCTTCTTCAATAGCTTACTAGGAAGAGTAAGTAGACACATAAAGCACACCAACCATACTGTTGTTCAAGCAGCAGCAGCAGCAATTGTGAGATTTGTAGTTTTTAATGTGCTGTAGTCAGAAAGATACAATGAATAATAACATCAAATTGCAGCCTGCACTTCTCCAGTCACCGCTTTAAGTACTATATAGATATACATTTTGCTAGAGGTGACCCCTCAAAAAAAGGTTCTGATCTACTAAATAAAAAAGGGCGTTAGAAAATGAAATTCATACAACAGCATGAAGGTAAAGATGTTGTTTTCAGCTAATATTTTAAACGTATTAATTATACCAAGACCAAAACTACAAAAGCACAACTGGCTTTGAAGCTGAAATGCTGTGAATGCTGCAGAACTCTTTGAAGTTCCTCATTTTTCAAGTTCTATACTTATAATACATAAGGGCACCGTGGAGAAGATTAGCTTTGACTTTCAAGAGACCTCTCCTTTATGCAGCTGCACCCTCACTATTGCTAAGAGGAAAGTCTTGATGTGCTGTGGACAAACGTAAAATAATATCACAACAATGCACCAAAGCTCCCATCAACTCAATTTCATTTCTCATAATGTATTTCACTTCAAATTGAGCTGAAATGTGGATGAAATTGTGTTTAACCGGTAAATCCTTTAAAGAGAACCTGTCTTGTTTGAATTTACTGTGCTCTGTAACCCGGTTACAGTAGAATGTGTACATTTTTTGCATTATGGCAGTTTTTTTCACCACGTAAAAGCTTCCCCCTAAATGCTTTGACTTCGTGCAAAAGTCAAAATTGCAAATTGGGTAACACCACCCCTCCCCCCCACACACGCACATACACCCCATTTTTCTACACACCCGCCCTTGCCATGCTTTTTTATTAAATGTGTATGCATATATTTTTCTAGGAGTCTTCTGGCCAGTCACATAATCTTATGGGTCACCTTCCTCTTCTTCTTCCTGGTGGGCTTAAATGTTGCAGCATTCCTGTGAGACTAACGCAGAAGATGACACACCCCTGGGCTCACAGGAAGTGGGTTAAATGATGCAGGATTTTAATCAACCTGGTGACAATCTTTCATTTCAAAAGCTTAATTAAACTAACGGAAGAGAGACGCTAATTAGTTACTATGGGCAACTGCTTCAGATTCGGCCTGCGCCAGCTTCCCCCCATGCATACATGGCACATGATTCTCCGATCATTATACATTTTCTCATAAGAGCTGACCGAAAACCTTTTAACCTCTCCTTTGACTTATTCAGTTCTGCATGTAAAATTCAGCTTTAGCTATTGAGGTCTGTTAAAACTCAGGCTTGTTAGGCACATCAAGTAGAAACAGCCTGAAAAACAAGTGAAAAGGAGCCACAATCTGCTGGCTAGAAATGAAAGCACAAAATATTCAAATGCAATATTTCATTTTACGTATTTTTTTTGTCCTGACCATAAGAAATATAGAAAATATATAAGACACCACTATAACCTGCCCTGGAACAACACTTGGTGATGTCACCTATGTGCTGAACACTGTTCTCCTTGCTGGAGAGAAAGCTGTACCATCCAGTTATGGTTTAGATCTACTATAGGTTATTGTGGCAAATGTAGAATGTTTCACCATTTCTTTGTGTTATTGCAGGGGTTCTTAACAGGCGATAGGGAACCAAATGCTGGGGGGTAAGGGAGTGAATCAAAGCAGAAAAATCAAGGTGATGTGTCAGATGTTGCATATTTGTGATTTGCCTTATAATCCTTATAATTTTCTTTCAACCCTTCTGTTCCAAGCTATCCATATGCAATGTAAAACCAAGCTATTGACATTCTATGAATTCATATTGGTACCTTACATGACTGCTGCTGATGATGATAATTTCAGCAGTCTGCTGAAGGAAGTGTGAGGACATCAATCCACTGGGGGTTTGTGATCACAAAAAGCCTAAAAACCTTTGTGTTAGGGTGCCAATCAAAATTATTTACAGCACATTATCAGGTGTGTTACCCAAAGAAGGTTTAAAGCCCAATTTAACTTCCAGTTGAAATAATCTAAATACATTCCAGATGCATTAAACTAAAAAGTGTGCAATGTCTTCCAATTTGTTTTCTTTAGAGTAGGATGCTGAACATAAGGACAGATGCTCTCTTTGTAGAAGCAGTGTCCTCTCTGCCCCTTGATTAATCAGACCTATAGTTCTGCCAACAGAAAAGCTCATGCTCCCTACTGATTGGAGAACTCTGGCTATGACAGAGTAGGGGGATGTCCGACCTCTGCAGAGTGACCACTGCTTCCACACACAGAGCAAGGGTCCTTCTCTACAGCATGTTGGCAAGGGACAGACTTTATTATTGAAGACAATAAACCATAAGACATTGCACATTGTTTGTTTCAATGCAACTGGAATTTTTTTAGCTGATTTAACGTTAACGTTCAGTTAGGCTTTAAGAGGTTTTTGTTTGGCACCATATCTGATGGCATGGTCAGAATCATCACAAAACACATTGTTTATGCAATACAATATTCTTCTGGTAACCTGAATAAGCATCTTCTTCTTCTACATCACAGGCAAAGCCTCTACTGATGGATGAAATGCAAGAATTATACGTTTCTACCAACACCAACAGGTTAGTGCAAGCAAATTCAACTGCTTGTCAACATGGTAAATTATACTAAACAAACACATTGGGGTGCCTCTGCACCTCTCGATTCCTATGTCAGTACATAGATAGCCACCCTTGGTGCAATAGCTGCTTACTCTACAATAAACGCATGTTCTAAAAGACTCCAGCTTGTAACACTACATCCCCACGTACTCTGAATAATAGTAACTGTCAGAACTCTACAGAACATTTAGTGGGGATGTGACAAAAGCTGTCACTCTGTGTAGTGCCTTGTCAGAGCAGTGCCTGAAGCTCATTGCTGCACTTTCTCTCTAATGTAATTTTTAATTCATCATCTGATGATTTTATTCCCTGAGGAAGGGAGTGGTTTCATTTATTTTAAAGACATCCCTTTCTCATAAGCAGAGAACTGTGTTCTCTTAAAATTCTCTAAGGATAAACATTTCAAAAATAACAATAGTATATCAAAGTCTAAAAGTATTGTCAAATTTAAATAACCCATATAGACCTGACTTACTGGCTCCCTCTGGTGGTCGTGAGGGGTCATTTAAAAATAAAACCATTTTGGGTTTTTTTGGGGGTTTTTTTCACTGCATACTAGAAGTTAATTTTCTTATGAGTGCAAACACTACAAGTTTGAAATCATCAGTGAACCAGTAAACGTATGATTGGTCTTTATTTTTATTATCAATAACATATAAAAATATAAAGAATGGACATTATACAAAGGTAGTTGCGATAAATTAGAAAATATGTTTTACTACATAAATATTCTGTTCTGTAAACCTATAGAAAAATACTGACAATTGTGAGTGGCAGATAGCACAGAAAAGTAGATTGAACAGCATGAAATAAGTATCAGTTATTGTAATGTATTTACTGTTTGTAATACAACCCCAATTCCCAAAAAGTTGGGACACTGTAAAATTGACATAAAAACAGAATACAATGATTTGCAAATATCATAAACCCATATTTTATTAACCATAGAAAATGGAAAACATATCAAATGTTCGAATTGAGAAAATGTACCATTGTAAGAAAAAAATAAGGTCATTTTGAAATTGATGGCAGCAACACTTCTGTCCCAGTTGGGACAGGGCCATGTTTACCACGGTGCAGAAGTTGGGCAGGGCCATGTTTAGCAGGATACTTAGAGGCAGAGGACACACAGAGGTGATGGAGAGTGGTGGCAACTCAGGCTCCCTCCTGGACAAGAGCTCTCAGGCAGTGCTGGAGGGCCCTAATGGTCAGTCTGTCCCTGGCACCTGCTGAAGTGGAAACTCAGGCCCCCTCCTGGATCCACAGGCGAGGGAGAGTGGTGGTAACTCGGGCCCCCTCTTGAACAAGGGCCCTCGGGCAGTGTTGCAGGGCCCTAATGGTAACTCAGGCCCCCACCTCGACAAGGGCCCTCGGGCAGTGTTGTAGGGCCCTAATGCTCAGTCTGCCCCTGGCGCCTGCCGTTTTAGTGTTGCACTCGGGGTTATAAGGGTGTGCCCAGGCACACTCCGTGTGCACACCTATGCTTTCCACTATGTCTATCTATTATGCAGTGTCCTTCAACAGAAATGCAGTGTAAAGCTGAATAAAAAAGCCAGTAAAATACAGTTTCTGCCAGGGCTTCTATATATTTAATGTTTATTCTGACACACAGTGCTGGATGAAATGAAAACAGGTTTCATTTATGTATTATCATTCTAAATTTGCTCCCATGATTCGACTACAATCTCAATGCAAACTTGTAAACTAAACATGAGATTTTAGTCGATCACAGGAGCCAGCTTGGAGCGGTGACTACTTTACAACACACACAGGGACCATTGGGAACAAAAGTAACCCCCCTCCAGAAGGAAGGACAGTGTCGGCACCAATTCAGAGATGATTTGAGGATCTACAGTCGAGTGATGCACAAAAAGGATACATTTTTGTTAATAGTTAAGCCATTTGAATGCATTTTTAAGAATAAACTCCTGAGTTTAGAAAGTCTATGCAGATCCCCCTCTACAGTAGTTTTCCCAAATAAAAAGCAGATCAGCAGGATTATGGGACCTGATACTACAAAACACTTTTTTTGGCACTATACCAATTTATTTTTTACAAGTGAAGGCTTTTAATGTAAGTACCAGAGCTTCTCTACTGAACTGTATCTTTTTCTGGTTCTTTGGCTTAAGCTTTAATAATATTTTACTTTCTACTGAAGAGTTGTACAAAAAAATGTTCGGAACTCGTTATTTGTTTTTTGTTGCTAATTTTGATTTCATATTTTCACATGGTTTACACAAATCCCCAGAGACAACTGACTAGATAAACTTAATACATTCTTTTATGTTTTTATTAGTGAAACAGGGAGATGTTATATTAGAAGTGAAGGAGAGGAGCTTCTGAAAACATGAAGCATTTATTTTCACAAGCAAACTATTATAATTGGTTTGGAAGAAAGAAGCAGTTACTCTGATAACAGTAGAATCTGTCAGTAATTCCTTAATGAGCTTGGGAAGACATAAAAGCATTATGTACACCCTAAAATATGTATTTGTGTATTTTCAGAAGTGTGGATTACATAAAAATACAAACACGAAGGAAGAACCCAGGCTGTCATGATCAGAAAGTGGTTTTGCCTTAAAGTGGAACGCCTGTCTAAACTTTCTATATAGATTTGGTCAGGAGGGTTAGGTGTTAACACCTCCACCAAATGTTTACTATAGTACTGTTTCCGTTTAGAATGGAACAGTGGGAGAATTAAAAAAATTATATACTGTATATTATGTATGTCAATAATATTACCACAGCAGTTTTTTTTTAGTTTTTTTTGCTGAGTCCCCCTGTTTTCTTTTTTGTTGATCCTTCCAGTAGATCTGTTATTTTCCCAACTCCTTTACCAAGCCAAACAGGATTTGCACACTTGCAAAAAAAGCCTGGTCATGGCAGGCCTTAGTTTTTTTCTAGCGTGTCCTAGAAGGATGGATGTCTCTACTTAGAAAAGATAAACCATGTTTACTAGCCATTTTTTCTTCTTTTAAGATTATTTTAATCTTCATTTATACGCTTCTTGAGCTGGACTTTTATGCAGCTATCCAGATTGGTGTATCCTCAGAAAGAGCTTTAGAAGCCGTACCTGGACCCCAAGGACTAGACGAATTTAATTGTTATCTACAGAAAGGGTTAACATGCTGAGGAATTGAGTGCTGCATCACTTGCTGGAGTGTTGCACCCTTTTTTTACCTTTCACTGCTCCTTATCAGAAGAGACACGTTACAAAAATGGGCTGAATTTTTACAATTATCCCCGGAATCTGCACACTCCCTAATCCTAAATGGTTGGATGCAACTAAGACGCGTAATAGTTAGTGAATCATGGAGGGAGATCCAATTTAAAATCATACATCGGCATACTATGGCTTCAACATCGTCACAAGCCATGGATCTCCAGACTGGTTGACTTCTTGCCCGAAATGCCACTTTCCTCTACCCGACATGCTCCACCTTATGTGGTCATGCCCCCAGATACAATCTCTATGGGAAGAGACTGCTCTTTATATGAATGCTCCCTCTGGAAAAGGTAGAACTCCCTCTCCTGATATATGCCTATTTCATTATCCTACTCCCGACCTTTCTCATCCTCCTCACACATTGACCAGATGGGAACATTTATGTATCATAAGCACAAAAAAAGCTATATTTACTGACTGGTTATCCCCCACCTCCATCTCAATGTCTAAGGTCCTGCCACAACTCCACCGACTAGCTGGTGGATAAATTAGATACGAAATTCAACATGCACCGTACAAAGACGTTCTTTGACACTTGGTCTACATATCTAACTACTGAACTACCCCTAGATCAATTGCGTGACATAATGCTTATTTTTCAATATTCCAAGTGGTTTCTTAATGGCAAGCTCACTAACTCGCTGGGTGCCCTCGATGTCCTTTGAAGTAGCGCACCACGACCACGGCCAACTGCTGGACTTAATTCCCCTAAGTGGAATGCCGGAACGCATCACCATCCCCAGACGACTTTTCTCACAAAAAACATCTCGATATCTCACCTTCATGACCGAGTGTATTAATGGTTACTATGGTTACTCTAATTGTCAGCACCAACTGTTGTTTTGTTGCCTATATTGCTCTTGCCCTCTAGTGTATTATTGTATTATTTTATTATTCTGTCTGTTGTTCTTTCATTTGCTAACATTTGCAAACTAGTCTGAACGGGAACCTTTCCCGCACATGAAAAGGCATATCTCTATATCTCTACATCACTAGAGACTGGTTGAATATCCACTTACCTTATCACTCTGTTATTGTTATCTAAATACTCTGTACTTTATGTCTTGTATAATTAACAATACATGCAAGTTGTACTATGCCTTGTTCGAAAATAAAAAAAATGTACATGCAAAAAAAAAAGAAGAGACACGTGGTTTGTTGATGCCTACAGTGACCTAATCACCTCTGGCCATTTCAACCTCTTCTGCTTCCAGCAGTTGGCTCATAAGTGCTCCCTCTCCTGCTTCCAGCAGTCGGTTCATAAGTGTTCAAGGTTTAAAGCAATACTCCAGGTAATACATTTATCAACCCTTGCAGTGGGGCTACCTCCCCGTTGCAAGGGTTAACTGCTCATTATTGGTCTAGAGAGGAAAATAATTTAGGCTTTCACCTCAACCAGGACATTGTAATTCCATCACTCTGTAAAGCTCCAGTACACAAAGATATTTCCCTGTATTTTAGTTTGAGGTGTGTGTCTCTCTCCATTAGAAAGACTGACTTCCTCTTTATCATCAATGATGGTCCCAGCAAAGGGGACCCAGCTTCTCTTTCCACCATTTCTCAACATTTAAGCTTATGGCCTTAAGGATGGGGAATAATCCTTTCCTGTCTAGGCACTCACTTCTAGATCTGTAAGTGCTTCTTCAGCTTTTTGGCATCAGGCAACTGTTTACCAGATTTGCAAGGCTGGCAACTGGTTTTCTGTTGACACATTTAAGTTTTATCAGGTGGATGTTCAAGCTTCATCTGATGCTACCTTTGGGTGTAAGGTCCCTCAGGCAAAACGTTGAGCTGCAGGAGGTCCACAGTTTGTTTTCTGTTTTTTGGGTTTTTGTTATAGTTGGGCCTGTTAGCATTTTGTTTGCTAAGTTGAAGGCTTTTGGACATCACATTTGTCTCTGAATCCTGTATCCCTCAATGAACAAGAAAGAAAACTGGATTTTGGTATTCACTGTAAAATCCTTTTTTTGGGGAGTTCATTAAGGTACACAGGTCCCAGCTCTCTGTGTCTATAGCATGTTATACTGAGCCTCCATGACTAAAAGAACTAAAATCCAATGAATGAAAGGGCGGGGCAGGGACAGTAAGGCTGGGGAGGAAAGGACTAGGTGATGCTATAAGTCCTCCAGGCCGGAAATGAGGCGGCTCTATTTGACTTGCTGCATAATGCACATGGTGATAAACTCTCAGCGTGCAGTGAGATCAGAGTAAGCGATTCCAGTACAGAAGAGAAGCCTGTACAACTGTGCAAGACTAAAGGGAAGGCCGTGGTTCAGCGTTAAATGACTGAAAAGTTGCAACATCCCTCCCTAAGGAACTGTGGAGCTCTGGCTATGGAGAGTTCTGAGATGGACTAGATGAAGCCTCAAGTTCATTAATTACAGGGGGCCTATCAGAGATGAGGATGTATTTGAGCATCTATGTAGAAACAAAGGATTTCAATTTTTCTTGAAAATCCTCTTTAAAGGATCACCTGAAAAGGTTGGCAATACATCTATTCTGTAAAAGACACTACAATATTAATTAACTCATTTCAGATTAATCTACGTTAAGGATTATACTATAAAAACATGTAATTTTTGGTTGACACGAAAAAATTTGAGAAGTGTATTTTGACCTTATGAATTAGTTTTTTAATAGTGTTTTCTGCTTTTTTTCCTCTCTCTGCATTTTGATGACACATAATAGTGATTACCAAGTGCCTCAGCTGGTAATAAGCTCTGTTCATTATATTTCCAAAATGCGTTCTCTGTCTAGCTCCATGGATGAATACAATTAGCATATCAGTGCGACTGATTAAATATTCAGCATGTAAATTCACATGTGACAATAGGCTCTACACTTAAACAAATAGACAGTGTTGCCACCACTAAACCTACTGCAAGGCTCTGTGCATTCATCACCGAGGCAGACAATCACAAATGGTTATATTTAAAAACAGAGGACCTACCTGAATGGAAATGGAAGGCAATGCTCGTCATGCATGAAGAGAGAGGATGAATATAGACATTTGTCTCTATAGAAAAGAATATTGACAAGAGACTTTCTATCTGCATATGAGGCTGCCACGTCTGATTATCTCATCAGGTGATGGGAATTTGGCCTTTGATCCAACAATGAATTAAAAAAAAAACTGCTTGTCAAAAAATAAGACTGTGTCAAAGAGATTTGGGCTTATTTAGTAAGATGGTGCAAAGAGCAATGCCGATATTCAAAGTGCATTAACCGTAGCAAACGGTTCAAATTACTGTATTCAATTTAAAAATATGAAATTGGTTGCCATAAGTTATTGCACTTTACCCTCTGTCTTTACAGTCTCTTATTAAAAAAGCTTTAGTTGTATCACAAGATTCAGGATGTTAGTCATGTGAAAATGGGAAAAGTTCTCATCTATGACACCCAATCGGAGTCTTAATTTGAACCTAGTTTTATTTGCTATTACAATTACATCTATAAAATGACTGATTACTACAGGGAAAATGTACATATGAGTGGGCAAACTGTGGGTTTGGACCACAAATGGGTTTTCACAATTAATATTAAGTTCCTTCAGATATGGGATTGCCAACCTGATACTTATTATCAGGAAGCTCATTCAGAATTTGTGTACAAGGGAAGCAAAATCAAACATACAAAAGCATTAGAATAAAACAATCTAGCAAACAATGGCATCAGAATCTCAGAATCAAACAAGTCAAATGTATAGTGCTTTCTGCTACTTTCAAGGAAAGATGGCTTGCTATACTATGCCCTTGCCATGCAGTTGCCCTGCACCGACACTACATTCCAACTAACAGAACAAACAGCTCAATTGTATCATAACAGATAATGATGTGTTTACAAAAATGCCATGAAAGATGTAAATAAATAATGCTATATACAATGTAATTCAAAATTCAAACTGCTTTCTATAGGCTTTAAAAAAAAGTCATAAGCAAAACTCAAATATCTGTATACCCAAACTGTCATATTCGTTATAAACATGTTGCTTCAAACCCTATTTTACTCCATCTTTATTCTCCAAAGATTGAAAAACATCAGGTGTGGAATTTCTGATGCAAAAGTCTCAATTAAAATGTTGGCCATACACTGTACAACCATCGCAAGACCTTAGTCTTGCGATGGTTGTAAAGTGATTTAAAAAACGTACGAACTGCCCATCTTCGACAGGCAGATCGTACTCTCGATCATTGCAAGCCCGCCCCCCTGAGGAGCGGGCTGTTTCCGATGACCACAATGCGTGCGCACACCGGCCTGTTCGGCATTTGTCTCCCGAGCACCGTTCAAACCAGCCGACAATTGTACGATTTTCGGCTGGTTTTCTAGCGTGCTCCTTAGACAAAAGATGTGCGACCGTACAGTAGAAACAGTCGCACGCCTTCGTTCACACTGCTCGATTCTCGTACGATCGCGGGATTTCCCGCGATTCTCGTACGAGAATCGGGCAGTGTATGGGCACCTTAAGAGCTAAACTCAGCTGACTGACTGGCCTAGAGAAGTATGCTCACTGTAACTGTTCCCAAGATCTACTGGCTATAAGTGTGTACAAAGGTATGAAGGTCCTCACGACAATACACTTATTGCTGATACTGACACAATTGGGCAGCCGTCATTTAATGACTATAGACACTTAACCACTAACAGCAGAGTAAAGTTTTATATTTCTTTGGGTGAATGCACTTAGGCAACTTTTCATGCCATAAGCTCTTTTGCTAAGTGCCAAAAAAGAGTAGGCAAATAACATGTTAGAAGAACTAGGAACAAACAATAACACAAAAAATAGCATGTTTATAGAAAATACTTATATCCAAGCAAGAGTATTTTTTAGCAGAGTTCTCTCATTCAAAAAAAATAAAAAATCATTACAATTGTAGACTGATAATGAAGTAGTAAGAAGAAAGAAAGTATGAAGAAAGAGTTCATCTTTAAGGTTGGACATTTATGACCAATGAATGATTAATTCTTTTATCAGGGTTGAGAGAAGTCTTACATGGCAGTGCAAAGCCAACTGCTTATTATTGACAGACTACCATATAAAGTCTATAGCCAGTTCTAGATTCTACTGGAATTGTTTTAATCTGTACCGAAGGCTGAATCATTATTATACTGTAACTGCTGTGATATTTGGGGGATTGAGCACATATGGTGACCACTTAAGGACCAATCTTGAAGCGGTTTTAACCGAAAAAGGACAGTCTTTTATTCTTTTGTAGCAGAAAGTAGCTTTCTTCGGTAATACAACACAGTATGCAAGTATTTCAGCAAATAGATAATATAACAGCGTCTCACCAACTCAAGATTGTCACATATACTCCATGTGAACTTCCACACATCTCTTGTGTGTCACAGGCTCACTAAGCCTCCTGGGCGGATTCCCAGGTGCCTCCAGCCCACACACAGCCACCTGGCTACACTCTGGATTCTGGGTAGAGTCCTCCTGACTCCTGAACACAACCTGTCCCTCTTCCGAGCAAAAGCCCTTGTGGGCCTGTAGCCAACACCCCACTAAATCCTCCCTTGAGCTCTGGTCTGGGCTCTTAATAAGGCTGCTCTCAGCCCCCTGATTACTTGATTACTGGCAACACCTGACCTCAGGACTGGAGATTTCATCCCACCCAGAACTCTAAGAAATCTCCAAAGCTCCAGATCCCAGCTACAATCTGGAAAAAAACGTAAGAAACTCAAAGGTCAGCTTCTACCCTGCAAATCTATTAATGTTCTGGAAACTCTCAGCCCCTCTGGCTGAGAGTTCTGGGTGTCTGTGTCGCCAGCATCTTCAATGGCATTGCCATGCACTGCCACACTGCCTTAATGCCCCCTTTTGTGTTTAGCCTAGGCTCTAAAACCTACACATTAAAATAGCGCCTATACATGCTTCAGTACAGTGCACTGATAACGATTTTGCATGCCTGCACTTTATCCTCATGACATGTACAGACAATAGGAAATTACAGGATCAGGAACTAGGAATTTTATCATTTGTCAACATAAATGGCACCGCGTGAGATAAGTTACTTGCCATGGGATAGGAATGGCCTTGGGTTTTGTCATTTAATAAGCCTCTGAGTTCCTTGACTGCTAATGTCTTTATAATTTGCACAATGTAATATTATTTCATTCTGAATGAAAGGCTAGGTGTTTTTTTCACCTTAATGCATTCTCTGCATTAAGGTAAAAAAATGCCCAGTACTTTTCTGTATGCCCCGTCCCCCCCACCCTTACCAGTGAAAACTTGTCCTTGCCGCTGGGTCCACAAACTTTCTGGTTGTGGGGGAAGGTACTGAGGGCAGAGGGGCTATAAGCTTCTTCTGCCATCAGTCAATCTGTTGGGAGGAGAGGAGGGGCATGGCCTGCCACACAGCTACTTGCAGGTACGGCCGGGAATGCGCATGCAGGGGTGCCTCCTCAGCAGCCGGCTAGCTGATGGAAGCACCTGCACACAGGTAGGGGGGAGAGCGGTTCAGGGACCAACTAGAGTATGAGGAAATACAACATTTTAGACAACAAGAATGGAGGATTTACATAAGTGTGGGCCTCCCATTCATAAAAATAACAAAAACCTGATGGTTTAATATCACTTTAACTGTTCAGAACCTTGAGTAATATTGCATCAAATCTATTGACAAGTCTTACATGCAAAACATTTCAAATTAATTCCTGCTGTAAGAAAAAGAAAAAAAAAATCTTATCAAATTTTAAACCATGAAAAAGGAATTAGTTGATCTTGACTTTGTCCACCAAAGACAAAAGAAACAAGAAGCAAGACCTTCATGTAATTTCTACTTTCACAAATAAACAAACTTGATCTTCTTTTCAAGGCATTTTAAGAGAAGTCATTTCAACTGCACGGTTCATTTTGATTTCCATTTAATGAATGTCCTGAGAGCATAAGAGAAAGGAAGCCAGACAGGTGCGTTGATGGTTATAGGTCTATGCAGGTAATGAGATATACTCAAGCTGTCTGCAGCTCCACAACAGCACATCTATCACCATCAAATGTCTCATTTACCCAGACACTGAAGGTTAAATCATTTTGTTACTTTCATAGCAGTTAACACCAAACGGCAAATATCATTTGATTACTTGTCAGATTAAAAGGTTTCTCTAACTAGCACAACTTCAAAATGCTTCCCGGGCGGGCTCTTGTAAGAGATGTGATGGAAAGGGGAGCATTGATTTGTGGTACCCTTGCAGAGTTGTTCTGCCAATAAACAGTATATGCAAGAAAACGCACTCCGCTGTATGTGACTTAAAGAGCCACACAGGTTGTCACTTATAAAGAAATGTTAAAGCAGACCTCTGGTCAAATACCATTTTTACATTCTTTTGAAATGCCACAATCATGGCGGATGCACAGAGTGTAAACAGGGTTGAATATGGTTTATTATTAGCTAATCTCTCTCTTTGGCCATATTATTGAAACTTTATGATATTCAGTTAATACTTTTTGTTTATATATTTGTACAATTTAGGGCTTACGTATGAAAAGTAAGCAAGAACATTTCTTCTCACCCATAAAAGAATCACAATCCATAATTTATTTACAACACTGCACTACTCAAATTATAGTTGGATACCAATTTGAAGACAAAATAAAAACTTGGAAATATCTGGTTGCTTACTTTCTGATAAACCCTAAAAAAAAAACCTACTGAAAAAACAACAACAAACATTTCATTTTTTTTAAAACTCAGATTGAAAAATCAAAATGGTCATATTACTAAACAACTGTACTGGAACCTGTTTAGCAATCTTCAATGTATGACAAATTGTGGCTCTCTCCCAACAAGCCTGGTTTATTGGACATTTACAAAAAGTAGTTAAAAAAACTAAAAATAAAAAAATATACAGAATAATTCCCATAAATCAGTTGTGTTATCATATGAGCATGGTCCGGACCATCTGAGGGAGGGACGTTTAAATTACAACTTTGTCATTTTTGAACTGGAAATGGGAATGTGGATTTTTTTTATTTACTTATTGTATTACTTTTTTCAAATAATGTATTATATTTTTGTACTATTTTGCTCTAGTATTATGTTTTAAACCATATTATGGCTTTGTGGCCAGCATCCACCACTATCAGGATGAATATTGAATTGGGTGAAGTATTCCTGGAAAGTTTTTTTTTTGGATCAATTTGTTGTTTATTGCATATATACAAAGTATCAGGTAAAACAGTTACAATAAACATCCATTTCTAAAACTCAATTAAAATGTAGAGGTTATTTACAGTGCTTAAAGTGAATATTTGTCTGTGTTTAGTCATTTAAAAGATAGCTCTTGAAACTTATGGATCCTGCAGGCAGTACAGCTTTCAGAAGTAGGCCTTCTCAAAGTGCTGCTAGAGCCTTTATTGTCAAAGATGCAGTTTGTTAGATGTGCCTTTCAATTGCCTTGTATTGTCTGGAGGTGGTCACCTTTATTGATCACGATATTGAGTTTTCTTGTGTTCTAATGGATGTGTTCTTGTATCAGCTGCTTCTGTTAAATTCAACAGTATTTCTATATGTACCTGATAAATGTGAATTTATTTATTGTCTTATCTCCGTCCTGTGTCGCCTGTGACGCTAATTTACTATTCCTCATTTTGGAATGGTGCAGGCAGGTCGTTACAAATTGAATTTTAGTGGATTACAGAAAAGGATTATGGGGATTAACTAGTTTCCATGAATATGCAAAGGTTAATATGTGCAGGTTTAAAGGGACATTGCGCTAGGAAATTATTTGGAAAATAAATTATTAATTGGAGGGCTTGTTCTGGAGCTAAGCAATGCAAAAAACATGTGCTATAGTATATAATACTTTCTAACAGAGAAATAAAGGGGTGAGAGGTCTGACTCAAATATTCTGCCTTAATTAGGAAGAAGCCTAAATCGTGGTGGATGTTCTGCTGTTTTGTTTATGGTTTTGTTTATCATTCTTGATGGTGAGAACTAGTCCATATTGTCATGACTACAAGACCTTACTTTTTTTTGTCTACACTGTATCAAAGGCATACATATTGTTTTACTGAAGAAAATGTGTTCTCTTCTGGTTTATTTTGTTATGTCCTTAAAAAAATAATAATCTAAAAATGAATAAAATATATGTAAAAAGAAAACCTGTGAACAAATGCAATTGGTGAGCTGCCCAGGATGCTTTTACTTTCCTGGACCAAAACTACTGCAATTTATGAGGAGCTGAACCTGAAACTAATGAGCAAGTATCTTTTTTAAACCTAGTTAACTGTTTAGTTATTTAACTATTTGTCCAGTTGAAGCAAATAAACAGAAGGTGATAGGTTTTGGGCTATTAGAAACGTTTTCTGCCACAATGCACCAACCCAGCTGATCGGAGTGTAGAGGAACTATGGGGTCTATTCACTATGCTGCGAGGGCAGCAGAGTGAATGACCGATCAGAAGTGAAGTGAGCCGAACACTGTTCGGCTATTCACTTCAGGCTGGTACGGCTGATTTCAGCAGTACATTGGCTGAAATCCGCCGTACATCGGCCTGCTTCGTGTGGCTTCGGGTCGGCCGAACATGCTCAGCATGTTCGGCCGGCCCGAAGTGCAGAAGGAGTTCGA
>NW_017307695.1:68379-115474 GCF_000935625.1 Nanorana parkeri
GGCTCGACCGAGCCGCTCGGCCATGATCGGGAGCTGTACGGGCTATTGTGAATAGCCCGTACAGCACCCCCTCGGTTCTCCTGAACCGAAGGGGTCCTGGGGCCGAAGCTAGCCGAAGGATCGGCCGAAGCTACGGCCAGATCCCTTGGCAGCTTCGTGAATAGACCCCTATGTAGTTGCTACTCTTTTGGGTTGTCAAAAGTGTTCACTAATCAGCTGATTCCTCTTAACAAATTGTAAACTCGTGCTGATACAGGGCATGCAAGGCTGGGTTATGCCAAATATTCTGCATCCATTGTGCTCATGAAAGGTATCAGGGTCCTCTGCATATTATTCCTGCAAGTGCTACACTGCAAGGTACTGCTGACCTCCCGCTAAAGGTAGGAAACTCTCCTGTTGCATACATAAAATCAAGTAATCAGTGTGTTGATGTCATACTGCACCTGCAAGAGATCACAAATTTGACATACATAAAAAATGATTTCACCAAACACTAGAAATTCTGATGATTCTTGACATTGGAGCAAAAGGACAAGTCACCCACAGCAAATCAGATTCCTTGTTTCCTTTAAAAGGCTAACTCTAAAAGGTTGCTCTGGGTAACATGGTAAGGAACATTTAAGGCGATTTGGGGAGATTATTTCTGGAAACTGGTACAAAGTTGAGGAAGTCGCCCCAAAACAACCATTGGATTTTATCTCTCATACGAAATAAGTAATCTGTCACTTACACTTGTCACTTGCACTTTGCCCAAGTCTTCATAAATCAGGTAGGATTTGTTTGCATCAAATAGATTACTTTTTGGTGTTGGTTTACCAAAGGAATAAAATGTCACCTAGACCCATACACACATGTTCACTTTAAATACCCACTCATGAGCAGCAGAAATTAAAGTGTTTATATATAAGCAAAACCTTTTTAGTTTTTCATAGAGTAGGCAATGTTTAGAACTCCTGTCAGTTTGTGTCCATTCGGGGAGATTTTCCCTCCACTTCCTGTTCTGAAGACAATACACATACATTTTCTTGTCAGATACAAAAATTTTTTTTTTTCGAATTTTGTTATTTATCAATGTTAAGCTTTTATTCATTATGCTTTATGTTTGTCTGGTAGCCCCAATGAAGAGCGTGTGTTGTTACCCCTGAAACATGTTGGCTGTTTTGTATAATCGAATTGTGAACAATTAAAAGGCATTTTTGGACTCTTTCATCCTACGGTTTGATGTCCTTTACTTCTAAACATTGAGTCTGTCCTAAAGAAAAAACAGGTGAGTGGAAATCATCTGTTGACAAGTGTAATATTTTTGACCCGTTATTTCCTTTCACTGCCACACTGGTGGAGTTGATTTACTTAAGGTATATAGGCTGTTCACTTTTAAAGGGACTATCCTTTAGCTTAGTGAATCAGATACATCTCTACTGATTTCTATCATCCATTCACAGGCAAAAATACTGCTTTTTTTTATTTTCCTTGCACATCATTAGGTATTCATTGCTAAGTGAATTGTCACAGCATTCACCAAGCTAAGGGAAAATTTTCTCGCAAAATTCAAATTCCCTTGAAAAGTAAACAGCTTATTTACCTTTAGTAAATCAGCCCTGGTGACACTCCACAGCAGGGCAAAGACAGAAATAAAAACTTGACTCTTGGCTATAACGCATCCCAACTCTATCTGAAGTTAAAATAGGAATTTTCTTTAAAAATGATTGGATGACTAAATTGAACACATCTTCAATGGGCTAACATAACATCCTATTAGCCATGTAAAACAGCTTGCTTTCAACCAACAGAAAAATCAAACCAGCTGGAATGCAATCCATTTGTTAATGCAGCCCATTAAAATTATAGATGCTGTGCACTTACAAATAGGGGGGAAAAATTAAACAGCAAGCTTAAAATGATTAACCCAATTAAAAAGAATTGCAAAGAATGAATTATAAATTAGAACATTAAAATATGGTGCTGTGAAGAACTTTAACATAATTCACTTTTTACAATAATTAAGTATTAAAAAATCCACCAGGAGAACAGCAGAATAGCAACTTGTGGATTTAATTAAAGATAAAAAACCAAACTGATTTTCATGCCAATGCAGGAAATGATTAATTAGAAAAATGGATTTGAATGTGACAATGCAAGCCCTACAGACAAGGTCAGATGTTAAACCAGGCCATACTGTGCACAAGAAAATGGTTAGTAATTTCCAGTATATATCTCAAACTCATGCCATAGCCGTGCATGTCTTAGGACTAGATTGAAAGTGGACTGTTCACCCCACACTGATGTTTAAATTATAAGTCAGCACTGTTATTATTTTTTAAGATTTTTAAAAATATATTTTGCCTTGAAAAATTCTGAAGCCTGTTTATCCACCATTGAATCTCACTGCTGCATTAGGAGGAAATGCACTGTTTTTTTGCATTCATAGTAATGTAAAATCTCTATATAAATCCAGTCAAGGAGCGTGAAAGCTTCTGCAACAATGGGTGGAGCTGGGAACTCACATGCACAGATATAATGGGGGTGATTTACTAACCTAAACACACACACACACCAGGTGTGTGTGATTTTCACACAGCAAAACGTATTTATCAACCAAAAAGTCTCTAAAAGCATATTTCCACTAATGCCATATATGGAAAAATCATGCACATGATACATATATAATGCTGCTTCACAGTTTAGACAAAAATGGTTAGCTCATGCATTTACATTCCTTGCATTCATCAACGCAAGCAACACAACATAGAGCTAATTTACCCAATATCACCTTAGAATTCATTCAGGGCTTTGCACAACACACCTGCTGGGTGTGTACACATTACAAAGGTGTTTAGATTCCACCCATAGATCATGCTGGGAGGGAACACACTGCAGAGGTGTATACACATTCGTGGTGTGTTTATAAGGTTAGTAAATCAACCCCAATGTCTCATGAATCTGAGAGGGAGAGAGATGTAGGAGGCCAGTGGTTTATTCTGTCCACTACTAAACAACCAGAAATTGTATATTAGTTTTGAGTGGCCTGACCCTTTCTTTTCAAGATTCTTACAATGGGCTTGACTTTTAGGACTTTTCAGCTAAGCTCTAATTTTACCCCGTCTGAGAATGCCCTGTAAGTGTAACTCAAGCCAGCATTTTGGGGGAAGCATTAGATCTTCTCTAAACTAAGCTAATGGAGGTTCTAACCTTCCGAGATCTATTTCAAATTTGCACAGTAGAGCAGATTTTGGGCCCCCCCAGGTGCTCTGGAAAGCAACTAATACATTAAGGTGTCTGCATTACAATCCAGCAGAAAGATCTCCTTCACATTGAAAATATATCCTCTCACTTCCAGTCTACAGGACATTTGGTAATGAGAAACATGGCTGCCATTAAAAATCATGGGGCCCTATATAGCCTACCTGACAGGATTACAATTAAAAACTTTACATCTATATCCCCTAGCTATAGGGGATATAGATATGTATGATGCTTTTAAATATAGTCCCAATGTGAGCACATTAAACTTTTTAGTACCCTCTATACCAGGGGTAGTAAATAAAAAATTAACGGGGTCCGGAGGAAAATTTTTAATTAAGCAGAGGTCCCAATTGCCATCTGGACAGAACTTCCACTCAGCCCGTATCCATACCGTGGTCTGCCATTTAGGCCGCATTCACACCAGCAGCTGCACTACAATGTAAAGCTGCTGGTGTGTGTTCCCAGGCATAGCGCTGATGCACCAATCCAGGTGCATGTTTTATTTTATTTTTTGTTAGAACTTTATTGAAATGTTAGGAGAGCAATTTCATTAAGTTCTATGAGCACAGCACAGTTGTAGCCTGCATGCTGTACTTTTTTCAGCACACACAACAAACATGGTGGTGTGAACTGAGCCTATTCATAACAAGGCAAATTGCCTTGTCAAGTGTTGGGGCTGTGCTGAAAAAAGTGGCCAGAGCAGCCCTAACCCATCTTGTGTGAAAGCAACGAACATAAGGGGGAACTCCGATGAGGGCAACTAATAATTAGTTGTCCCCATCAAAGTGCCCCTTTATTGGTTGTCCCGATCAGAGTGCACCTTTACATTGGTTGTCCCCATCAGAGCGCCCCCTTATGTTCGTAATCAAGGGGGAACTCTGATGGAAACAACCAATGTAAGGGGGCACTCTGATGGGGACAACTAATTATTTGTTGCCCCTATCAGAGTGCCCCCTTACATTGGTTGTCCCCTATGGTGTGCCCCTTTATATTGCCCCCTTTCTATTCTCCCCACATACCTGCTTTAATTGGTAGGCATGGGGTGGGAGCCAGGAGATGGAGCGAGCTGCAGTAGAGGTTGAAAGAACATACTCTTTCAACCATTTAGGGATGCCTGCTCTATACCATCTATCATGTTTTTCCTGCATAAAGGAGATTCTCTGCTGACAGTAGTCTGTGGACATTTACATTGCTGCACACTTTACTTATTGTTTCTTTTAGCTGCTTCAACAAGATACTTTAAAAACTGCTTGTTATTGTGGTGTTTATGGTACTATAGTATCAAAGCAACTATTTTTGTGGAAAATTGTAGATACTTGACACAAATAGCTGGATGTAGGTGGTGAGCGTGGGATGCTTTATGATGTGTTTTTTGGCTTTACTCCACACACCTAGTAGCGTATGCATTCACTTAAATGGGTATCCTAAAAACCCCAAAAACGTGTATGTACCATTTCTGCAAGTGCACCGCAACACAACACACCTGACAGCAAGGTGCTATTCATAATGAATGGCACAGTATTGCAGCAATGCATGTAAAATGCATGTTGACACATGTTACCTCAACGCAATAGGCTTATCCATGCATGCAGTAAGATCTTATCGGCATCCTATAACAGACAACAGAAGACTGTTTATTATTCTCTCCTTGATCTGGGTACTTGTGTCTAATTTGTCTCCAGCTTCTGAGTTTATCATGTGTGTAATTATTCACTCTTTTTAATGTTGCTTACGGTTATTTTTTGTTCAATTCTAGCTGTAGAGCACCGTGTGAAGCCCAGCATGATCACAGGTTGTCAGTAAGATTGTGTTTGTATGGAATTCGAAAGTGCATGCATTCTCAACACCTGCAAAGCGATCACCTCCTTAAACATCTGAAAGGGTTTTCATGTTTATACGGCTTGACACAACATGGACCAATCCTGATACAACATTTAGGCTGTTCAATCCTACTGACCTAAAGTGCTTGTACAATGCTTCATCATTGGCCGAGCTAAGCCTGCTCACCACAAACATGGGCTAAGGATTCCTGAACATGAGCATATGTAATGCATACTGAAGCTCTAACAGGTGCATATCTGCACTGAAATAATAACTGCAAGCTTTAATAAACAGGGAATGCACATCTGCAAATCTGCTCTGCAGGCCAATAGAAGCCAGCTTACCAGGAAAGGAGTAATTAATCCAGTAACTGTAAAAGTAACTGTATCCAACTAGATTTACTGTACACACACAGCAGATTCAACGTCTAAAGGAAAAATACATTTTTCGGAAAGTTTTTAACTGCTGTTCTCTAGCAATTGCTGTGAGCTGTAACATAGGAGAGGGAGTGATAAAGAACTTACAACAGTCTCTATGCATAGGTCATATTAGATAGGGTAGCAAAAGTAATTGCACTTTAAGCAATAATTCCCTGTGTGGCCCTCTGAAGATAAGCTGCCTTGCTAGACCCTGGTATGGATAAAATTTTATGTAAATGCCACTGAACTGCCTATGGAAAGATCATATTTATAAAGCATTAAGACAAAAACATACTTATTAGTTTAGAATGTAAATGAAGGAACATTAACCGTAAAATTGTGTGTGTGTTTACAGCAATTTTACAGGAAGACCTGGATAACATAGGGGTGGGCATCGGCATGGCAGATGAGGTTTAATATTTAGAAATGTATAGTTGTACATTTTGTAACTAAAAATAGACATGCAAACTACTCAGTACTGGGCATCCCACTGGGGGAAAAAGATTTGGGAGTCCCAGTGGACAGCCGCCTTAGTAGCAGCATGCAATGCCAGGCAGCAGCAACAAATTCAAACAGGGTACTATCATTCATAAAAAAGGGAATGTACTACAAAGACAAATCCATCATTCTCCCCAAGTACAAAACACTCGTTCTGCCACATCTTGAGTATGCTGTTCAGTTTTGGTCAGCGATCCACAGAAGGGAAACAATATATAATATGTGTGGGTACATTTAGTAAGAAAGTATATTACTACTGTGGAAGAATCACACAGCAAAAATGTAAAAAGTGTGTCAGTTATTTATGAACAGAAACTGAAAACTAGCCCAGTCATGAAGTGGTTAACCTTGACCGCTCTACCAAAAAAGACAGAGGTATTCAAATTTTCCCACTCTAGCCAAAAGAACAAATGTCCTAAACCTTTCCTGCCATACCTACACCTTACACATCCTACCCAAAAGGGCAAAGGTCCCAAACCTTGCCTGCTCTACTCAAAAGAACAGAGCTCCTAATTCTTGCTGGACCTCAGTTGAAAATTAATATTTTTATTCTGCTGATGGAATGTGATTCCCTGATGTAGATGGAATGTGATGTGTTCTCCTGAAGGCATGATGCTGGCAACTAAACAAATTTCAGGTATATCAATAGTATTCAATATAGGAAACCTTGTTATTTTCTAGTTTTTATGGTATTCCATCAAGATTATTACTGGATTTACCAGATACGCTAGCTAACCCATAAACTATTGTCCTCCCATGACCCAAAGCTCAGTATACCGCGAGCTACAGCTTGCGATCTATTGAGCCGACGTGTGACAGTTTCATTGTCACACGTCGGCTCGAACTATGAGGCTGAGTGATTTTCACTCACCTCATAGTTCTCCTTTAAGATAAAATTATTATTCTTCTAGTCACAGCTGCCGAATTTTGAGTAACTGCAATATTTTCCCTTCAGAAAGCTAAATAAACAGTTGAGGATCTTCACAATCTGTGTAAACGGCAAACTATAATATGGTTCAGTCAGGCACATTATGGCAAGTGACTGCTCTTCTCGGTACAGTGCCTCAGAGGAAATTGTAAGAACAGTGAAAATGAACCAAAACTTCACATGGCACCGAAAACAGGGACGCAACTCAGACATTTACTAATGCTCAAAATACAAGGTATGAATCCAATTAAGAGATATATATATATATATATAACATCACACAGACCCATTCTACAGTGGACATATTGTACGTACACAGGTATGAAAGCAACCATTAAATGGGACACATTTCCCTGCTAAACATCTGACAGCGTGCCTAGCCATGCACATACCTAATTGAAGGTCCCGAAACATTGCACATTAGATTATCAAATGCAAAAGCTTCACACTTTATCACAAGCTTGTGGGTCTATGATCTACACCGAGACCAGTTGGGAATAGTTGCAGCCCCCTGATAGCTATAGGGACAATTTTATTATGGTGTGTGATGATATGCTGTTTATCCCCTTGAAGAGAGTTCCCATCACTTCCTGACCGAAGTGAGGATAAATCACACCAAGAGGGGCAGAGATGACAATAAAATATTAACAGAGCATCTTTCCTGCTCTATAGAAAATTCAAAGTTTTAGCTTGAGTAGGGCTTTAAAATATGGTCCTGGGTTACTAGTAAGGATATGTAGGTCCTGTGTGCGGGGTTTGGTTTGGGTATGCAAATTAGACTCATGCTAGCTACTACATCCTGCCTAGCGGAAAAGTTTGGGTGTCAGCAGAAGGGTCATCGGTGACTCTCCAGCACCCTTTTGCAACTTAAAGCAGAGGGCAGATTTCTTTTTTATATGCCAAACATTTTGTAATTATGTACAGCATATCTTGTTATTTATACACATTTTTACCTCTGCGCAACCAAACCTGTGTCCCTCAAAGTCACTAATTATGTAATTCAACTTCCTGGCTCACTGTTACCAATTCATCTCCAGTCAGTACATTGGACAGTGAATCGCCATCACTGCACCATCGGAGCAATATTACTGAACTAGTAAGTTTTAGAGTGATTTTACTGACTAGCAGAGGTGTTTGTGTGACAAGAATGACTTGCTACGATTACAAATCCTTTGGCAGGTAAGACAGCAAACACATGTATTTCAACCATGTATTGAGCTATTTGCCTAGAGTTCCACTTTAAAAAATAGACTGTCAACACAGAAACATGGAAATGCATTGCAAGCTCTATGACTGTCATCCTTATCCTTGCTTTAATACTTGGTGAATTACTGACCTGAAATAGTTCTGTGCATATGAGGTGTCCTGACACTTGATCTGAACATACCTGTTCCACATCAGTGACCAAACTGACAGTTTTCTTTGAAGCCTGTGGAGAATTGTTCTTCTCACCCTATCATGCTGCAAACAACAGCATTTTATGTTCTAAAACAGTTTGCTGAGAGTCTGAAATCCTGCTTAGTTTTACAAACTATCTGCTAATGAACCACACTGAAACTAGTCCTGATAAACATTTTTCAGGCTCAGAAAGAGTTACATTTCCTGACACAACAGAAACCCTGCAAGCCCTGCAAAGTAAAGTTATGTAAAAGACTTTAATTACCGCCATAGACTGTTCAGATTGAAGTCACCTTTTTGTACTTTGCCGTCATAATGAGACAAGGTGTTGATAGACTGCAAAACGGCCTGCAGATGCAAAAAAGTGCAATTATGAGATCCTCATTTAATCAGTGTTAAGGCTTTCTACAGAGTTGGCTCCTTTCTCTGACTGCTCAGTGGTGCGTTAACTGTGCAGCTCCGCTGTGCCTATAGGGTGATCCCACCAACCTTGGGTTGCAGGCTTTCAGAAAAGGAAACATGACTGGCATGCAGATGAACTGGCTTTTATGCTCAGCAAAGTATACTGCAATGTCAGAATTGTCTCCATTTATGTGTAATAAGCACAGAAAAAAATACACAAGAAGCAATTTAAATGAGAAAATGGAATGAAAAGTCAGAATCTAACCAAAGCGTGCATAAAGCACATTCTTCTGTGTTAAAGAGGAAGTCTTACTTTTACCATGTTGTTTTCAACAACACACAAGTCCTAAACTTGTGTATATACTGTTAAACAAATGACAACATAAGATACAAGAAGAATCCCTATTTATACTGAATGTCACCCTGAATATCCCCTGGTATGAAATGTATAATGAATCACTTATGAATCAGTTTGTCTTTTTTAATGAATCAGTTTGTCTTCTTCTTCTAGTATCCAACCCTGGTCTGCCAATTTGTGTGAAAGGTTAAGCTTGCCATTGGGTATCTGATCCTGGTTTACTATCCTGCTAATGATTCGGACCATTTTCTGATTGCCAGTTCCTGTTTATCTGCCGCCATCCCTTGCCTTCTGCATGAGCAGCTATTACATCTTTTTTTTCCTGCCCTGACCTTTTGCTTGCAAAATAACTCCATCAGCCTGCCCCCAATTTTGACCATGGCCTGTAGACAGATTACTCCTCTGCTTGAAGATCTGGTACTTTGCCTGCTCTCCTTTCTACTTGTCAGATAGAATTACAATAGAATTGTACTTTGGATAGACACATAGCCAAATCTAACTTCCAACTCTCCAGTTTGTTTGTGAAAAGGTTTGTGATCTGCGTCTGTGTAGGTTCTGATTTATTCAGTTGGTCACTTTCAAATATAATTTTTCTGTGATGTTAAAGATGTTTTACCACTCAACCAGGTAGGTTCTTCAGATCTTATGAGTGTCAGGAATGTACCTCAGAATTTATAGCCGCACTGGTAACCAGTCGCCTTAATCCTATCACCATGGAATGTGTCAGGGCAGATGCTCAATGTCCAAGAACATGATGGGGGTGAAACATTGAAAAATTACAGAGCAAGTCCAGTTGAATGTGATTAACTGCTACTAGTCTTCTGAACTTCATTGATAATCATTTCCATCCTTACATATGATTGTTCACTGCTCAGCTTAACTTAATTTCCACTCAATCTTAGTTTTTTTTTTTTTTTATTCTGACAACTAGCTTGAATGCTGACCCTGTCTTGTCTGAACCCAATAGTACTATATCGTTTGATTTTGACCACTGACTTGTCTGTTATCTAATTTCTTGGTGCCATATCTGCTGTAATCTGGTATTGGCCTCTGGCTTATTTGACATTTGTAACCTCTACCTCCATTCTGTGGAATAGTTTTGACATTCTGGTACATAAGACCTAGGGTCACCTAAGTATAGACGAACAATATAAACCTTCCATGAAAGGTGGCTGCAAAGAGCATGAGCAGTAGTTAGACTGTTACAATTACATTTCATTTAATATTTGCAATAATAAATTCAATTCTAAAGAACTCTGCAATATTTCACTACTTTATGGATAAAAGGTTAATCGGTTAAGCAAAACAAAACTTAAAAAAAAAAATATAATGAGCTAAAAAGGTTTTCCTCTATTCCTCTCCAAGCATTTCCTGTCCTTCTAGGAGGAAATTCCTGCATGGTTTTAAAGGTCATTATACATCATTTATTAAGATGAAATGAATTATGAAATGCAAAATGCAGAATTCTTGCTGCTTGTGTTTTGTCTATCTGGCTCTAACGAGCAATAACGCTGCAGAGATACAAGTAATTAAAATGTCTTAAAAATGAAATCTCTGTCATGATTGATGCTAAAATAATCTTCTATAGCTACATTGTAAGAAAAATCTAAGACTGCAAATGCCAAACCTGCAGGACCAAATGGATGTCACTCACAGGCATGGTCTGATGTATAAATAATTATTCAATCTGTGCATCTCTAATTGTTGATTATGGGTTAAGGTAGATCCACTCTAAGTTTAGAAAACACATTGTGCGTCAACCACTGTTGCCCTGAACATACAAGGAACACATATCACAAGAAGGATTTGGGGGTTACAGAAGTCCAAAATCGAATGCATTCATATGGTTTTCTGCCAAACTGTGAAACCCCAGAAGAAAATGTAGACGTAGGCAAATAACTAATCTTATAACTTGTTATTATTCAACATTACATATTGCATATTATTTATTTTTCATTTAAACATGATTCATGATTACATAGATGATGTTATGCTAAAAAGGAATACATTTTAAGACACAATAAAAAAGAATGTGGCCACTTTTTAATAGTAATAAAAGACAAATAAGAGTTCTACTGTTATCTGAGATCTTAAGTCGCAGACATTGATGATTTCACAGTAGCAATAGCATAAAAATTACCCCAGGAGCCTTCCTGACTCTGGGCAGGGCCCCTAAAGCCCACCTCTGGGCTCCAACATTTCCATAGCTTAAGACAGCTTTGTATTGCCTTTACCTCGGCTGTGTAGTAATTTCATGTCAGCATTCTTAAAAAGAGTTCTTTCAATTTTGCTGCTGTTCCCACTGTACCACCAACCCCCTGTTGACATAAGCTGCAGGTCCAATAGACACCAGCACTGGTGTGTCTCCCCCACAATCTATGCTTGCCCATTCACAAAATGAAGCCTGTGATGATCATGTGGACATGAATTCTGTGAATGGCCAGATTTAAACAAGGCTGAAGACACGACACCAGTAATAGTGTTTATGCAACCTGAACATTTAATATCAATGGGAGATCAAAGGTTAAATAACTAATTGCCCAAACAGAATACTGCTTTTAATACTTGGTTGTACCTACAATCTTACCCAAAACCCTCACGCCTTTGCAAAGAGGGCATACAGAATGCATATGTAAAACAAGCTAATGAGCACCAATAAAAAGTATTCCTTTTATCATGACTGGCTATCAGCGTCATCTTCTAACCAATCTGGATATGCAACACTAGTCATGAGGTTGGCAGAACATTTAGGCCTCATTCACACACAACGCAAGCAAAATTGTATATTGCGTATATACGCGTCTATGCGCGTATATACGAGCGCATATACGAGCGTATATGCGTGCACTAAATGCAATCCCGGAATGCATCACTCGTAATGGAATTTTAATGTGCTGTACGCACATTAAGAAACACTGTCTTTGAAGTCCAGCCTTGCAGGCACCTGCACAAACGGCTTTCTCTGTTGTAATGTGTAGTACAGTGTAGATTGAGTGAATGAGTAAATTATATACTTGTTCATCCATGTCAGTAAATCCTCTCCAGAAGGAAATGCCAGTGCATTTATGCATAGGCAAAGAGATTAAGAAGGACACAGTTCTCTAATGTGTTTTAGCAGCGAACAGCCTTAATCACAGCTATGATGTGAGAAATGTCATTACAAGAAATGTCTTTATCATTCGCTGCCATGCTCAGACAGGAATGTAACATAGTTTAAAATACCTAAAGAGGCAAAGGTCTTTAATTTCTAATTAGAGCATTCAGAGACACCACCTTTCAGACCATCTCACCATTCACCATTCTTAAGGGTTACACCCATATTTAGGATGTTACATATAACATGGTCACATTCCCTAGCCCCCCACACTCAAACCACCGCTCCACTTACCAGAATGGTGAAGTGCCTATCCCCGCAGGCTCCTGTATTTTATTTAGCAGGGCTTTGCATGGCTCCACCTACACAGCCCGATCATCCATTCACAATAATCTGCAAGTGGAAGAATACAAGTCCCATCTGCCAGCCGGCAGATGGACTCATAGAGCTGAATAGAGGAATTTATCAAAACTGCAGCAGATAGAATCTGGAACAGCTGCCCATGGCAAACAACTAACTGGTATCTTTCATTTTCAAAGCTTAACTGAACAAACAGAAGAGAGAAGCTGATTGGTTGATTTGCTCCAGTTTCTGTATACTACAGTTTTGATTGATGTGCCCCATAGTTCTCAATGCAGCATAAGTGCAGTGAGAAATTAATAAATTCACGTTTTGCTTCTTTCATTAATGTGTGAGCATTTTTTTTAAAGGTGGATTATGCTTTTAATGGCTTTAAATATCATTTTAATAAAAGAGAAAAGAGTGCAAAAAAATATTTACAATAGTAAATACTTTTATACTTAGTACTTAGCAAATTTCACCTGATCTTTAGTTCCATGCAGAGTCCAAATCACTTGCAGAGTAAGTCCAATCTCGTATATCAGTCACTGGATCTGGCACTGGCATAAATGGCTCTCATCAATTAAGGCATTCCTTCATAGTTTCTATGGTAAACAAGAGCTGCAACTGCTAATTGCAGCATCTTTTTGTTGACCCTCTAGAGGGTGTCAATTAGTTAATTCTACCCAATCAAAGGTTCTAAAGGGTGTGCTGAAGGGTGTTTGGAGATATTTTATTATGCTCAGCAAGCACCCCCTTAAAGTCAGTAATTCTAAATAAATCCATATTGCTAACCGACATACAACAACTTATTGAACAGAAGAGAATTACAATTTGCTAGAGACCAAATATATATGTATTTTGTGCTTATATATCACTTAGGAAATCTAATGTTTTTTTTGCCTCCTGGACCTTGCAACATAAGCATGTTTGAGGTCTAACTGGCTGGCATCTTTCCATACATTAGTACAACCATTTTTTTTTGCACAGAGTTCAGTATGGTTTCCCCAATCTCTCCACTCAGTTTGGGTTCACCAGAACTCATTATGATCTGTTACAATAGTAGTCAGTGTAATTGACCCTGTTACACTGGTGGTAAGTGTAAATTCCTCTTTTACACTTGGTGGTCAGTGTAAATGTATCTGTCACATTGGTAGACACAGGGAAGCCATCAGAAATGTTGGGGCCCCTTACACGGCTTTAGGCCGGGCCCCCCCCCGCACCGCCGCCCCCTACACTGAGCCAGTCACATCAGAGGAGCTTACACTCTAATGCCCCCCACAGTCACACACTGTTATTATTAGGGATGCACAGATACTGGTTTTTCGGTATCGAGTACCGGTATTTTTTTCTGGGACTTGCCGAATCCAAATACCGATACCGGAAGTCCCATTAAGGAAGCCAAGTGGTGTGTAATGACTCACCACCCAGCTTCCCCATTAGCAGGGAATCCGTCTCCATGCTTCTCGTTAATAGGTGGTGAGAAAGCATGGAGCTGGCTTTCTGGCCAATCAGGAAACCGAGCGCAGTGTAATGACTCGCTGCCCAGCTTCCTGATGTCTGAAGCTAGGCATCAGAGCATTTGGGAGAGTACTCGCCTAAATACTCGGTATCAGTTCATCCCTAAGTTTCATACATTTATATAGCTCTGATATATACCGCAGTTCTGTACAGAGGAGCTTACACTCTAATGTTCCCCCACAGTCACACACTATTATTATACATTTATATAGCGCTGGCATATACCGCAGTGCTGTACAGAGAACACTGAGACAGTCACATGAGTCTATGTACAGAGGAGATTACACTCTAATGCAGAATGGCACTCAGGGCTTAGTGACCCGCTGGACACAGGACCCACCTGAGAGTGACCCTGCAGAGCCCAGCATAGATGCTGCACAGCCCATCTGAGATTCTCTATGGTGGGCTCTGCAGGGGTCTCAGGTGGGCAGGTTGGGTCTTCATCTCCCTCCCAGCTCCTCCAGCTCCTCTTACCTGCTCCTGGTGCCTGTACATCTTGCCTCCTCTCCCGCCGGACTGGCCAGAAGTGGTGTGATGTCACTTCCGGTCGGTCTGAGATCAGAACAGTGGCGGCGCTGATGGGACCTACAGCTCATAGCAGGCCGACACTCAGCAGCTCTTTCCCATGGTGGTTAATATGGGGGGTGTGGGCGGTCTCTCCAGGGCTGTGGGCAGTCTCTCGAGGGCTGCGGGCGGTCTCTCCAGGGATACAGGCGATCTCTCCAGGGATACGGGCGGTCTCAACAGGAATACGGGTGGTCTCTCCAGGGCTTGCGGCAGTCTCTTGTACAAAAAAAGGGGAGGTTTAACCCGCTAGAGAATAGCAGGTTAGAAAGGGTTAACTAGGGATCCGGACAAGCAAATTTGTTGCAAAAAATTAATTTATTCGAAAAAACATTAATGACAATACATTTAGCTCACTGGGTAGAAACACAAACCCCTCCTTGCGGCAGTCTCTCCAGGGCTTGCGGCAGTCTCTCCAGGGCTCTGCAGGGTCTCGGGTGATAGAGTGCAGGGTTAGGGCTGATGACAGCTCACCCACCCTCTGTGTCTAGGTCGGTCCTCTCTTTCCCTCTCTGCCTGACACCACTCCTAGAGCCCTCCCCCTCCTTCCCAGGGCCCTCAGGTGCAGAGCTGGCTCTCTTTTTCTGCAGCACCTGTTATAAATGAGCAGGAATCCTCTACGAGTGTTCCTGTTCACTCATAACATGAGAACAGAGTATGTTTACCATAACCACAATCATGAATGAACAGGAGGTTATGTAGATCACTCCCATTCATTCATAATTGAGGATATGGTAAACATACTATGTCCTCAATTATTTACAAACACTCAGTGATCACTGATCACCTGGTGCTTGTTCTTGCTCTCCTTCCGGACACGCTGTCACAGGAGGCTGAGTGCGCAGAGCTCAGCCTCCTGTGACAGCATTGGCTGTCTCCGCCCACACACATTCTGCTGATCTGTGACAGGAGGCTGAGCAGTGTGGGAGGAGAGACGCCAGCAGCTCACAGCGCTCGGCTACCTGTGACAGTTTCTCTCCTTCCCGCTGGGACACAGAGCAGTGCCCAGTTGGGAGGAGAGAAAGCAGGCATGTGCCGCTGTATCGGCCAGAAAATGGCACATTCTGCATTATGCCAAAAGTGCAATTTTCGGCCGATATATCGGTGCATCCCTAGTAATAGCAGTGGTCTCATTCTCATGTAATGTGTGTCCAGTCTATGATTGTTTCCTGAAGCATGTCATCAGTCTCCAACAACTCCTATAACATGTCCTCAGTCTCTGACCATCTGCTGCAGCATGTCTGCAGTCTCTGACCATCTCCTCTTGCATATCTGCAGTATCTGACTATCTCCTGTTGCATGTCTGCATTGTTTGACAGCTTTCTGTAGTATTATGTTTATAAAAATGTGGGGTCCTTCAGTGATGTCATGGGCCACACTTGAAGCCCCCTATATCAAGCAAGTAGACTACCACTGGACTGGATTGTAAGACACAGCTTACTGTACTGCTTTCTTCAATGCAAATACACAGTGTTAAATAACACATTTAACTGATAAAATCATGTAAATAAATAATTTATTAAAGCATCGGCGATGCTTAAGGAAAACATTATACTTAGGCAAAATATATAATTATATAAAGCAAAATTGTACTTGTCTTAAAGAACATTAATAAGGTTCTCACAAAAACTTAAAACATGAGAGAAACAGTGTTGCAGATGACCTTTGATAATATAGGGATTCTTAAGACCTGACTAAAGGTGACCATACACTGCTCGATTCTCGTACGAGAATCGGGCGAAATCCCACGATCGTACGAGAATCGAGCAGTGTGAACTAAGACGTGCAACCGTTTTCTACTGTACGGTCGCACGTCTTTTGTCGAGGAAACATGTTCAAAAACCCGACGAGAATCGTACGATTCTCGGCGGGTTTCTAGCCTGCTCGTCCCATAGCTGCGGAACGGGCCGGTGTGCGCATGCGCACACTGCCCGTTCTGCATTGCCGTCAGCGGGGCGGGCTTTCGATGATCGCAAGTACGATCTGCACGTCCAAGGTGGGCAGATCGTACGGGCTTTCAAGAAGCATACGACCATCGCAAGACAAAAGTCTTGCGATGGTCGTAAGGTGTATGGGCACCTTTAGAGACTGTTGCAATGCTGCGTGTTGGCAACTATATCACCTTGAGTGCAATTTGGTTACTAGACTCGTCTCTCGTCAGCCTGTTTGCAGCTGACCTAACAAACTACTATGCGCTTGCTTCCCTCCAGTCTATTGCTGAATGCCATCTGTCAGTCTAATTACAGTGTCCTAGACCTGAAACTCTGATGGGGTGATCATTGCCTGTAGGCATTCTCAAAAGTTAAGATTAGTTATTTTAGTCAGAAGACCACAGAGACAGCCACTTTGTTTTACCAGTCTTGCTTGTCAATGACTGGCATTTGTGACATATACTTGGAGTCATACAGAATATTAATTAAAGATTCAGCCAGTTGTTTATAAATATAGCTGGATTCAATCAGTGCCATCGATGTAACTGTTGTATTATGCACAATACCACACCTTGCCTATTGAATTAAAAATACTTTACTCCCAATTATAATGCTATAATATTGTCTTCCTGAACTGTCTCCAGCTGAGTAAGATTAGCATAGCTCTCATATACTGACGGCTGTGACCTTTTTTCCAAGAAAACACTTGTCAGAAATTTAAAAGTCATTACCTGGCTGCACAGGAAACAGGCAATACTGCGTAGCTACATCCTTTTACCCCCTCAATTAATGACAACTTTCAGTGCTCGTTCTGTGTCACGATATTAACATATATAAAACTGTAGTTTATACTAATTAGAATATTTTTCCCATAATTTAAAGTGACACTAAACTCTGGAGTTAAATTTACACAGTTACATAGTTACATAGTATTTGCGGTTGAATAAAGACATACGTCCATCAAGTCCAACCCATTTAGGTCCACGCATCATCTCATTCTTAGGGATACTGGTATCCCTGGATATTACGGTCCCTCAAGAAATTGCCCAAACATTTCTTGAACAAATCTACACTCTTGGCTGAAATCACTGCCGATGGTAGTGAGTTACAGACCTTAACCGCTCTTACTGTAAATAACCCTCTTCGCCCATTGTGCTACCCATTTTATTTCCCCCACTAGTTTGCGCAACTTATCGAAGTTTGCCCTTCTGAAAGGGTTTTTGTCCGTCCCGCCCTCTTTCCTTTCCTGTATTTAATATTGAAAGTAATTACATTGTGATCACTACTACCCAGTGTCTCCCCAATTACAATATCCTCGATTAATTCCCCATTGTTAGTAATTATTAAATCTAGGATGGCATTTTTCATAGTTGGAACCTCCACCATCTGTTCCAAGAAATTGTCTCGCAACAAGTACAGAAATCGGCCCGCCTTTGTCGATCCTGAGGTACCATTAGCCCAATTGATGTCTGGGTAATTGAAGTCGCCCATCACGACTACATTGCCCAAGGTATTGAAATTACATTCAATACCTTAACAATTAACAAACATGGATCTTATTTGTGCATGCTCAAATCACCTCTGAACTGTTACTGACACTTTCCTTCCTTCTGTGGGGTGGCTACTTTTGTTCCCCTTGGTCCCTGTGTATGCTGAAAAGTAAGACAATGCTCCAAGCTCACTCCTGTGATGGACTACAATTACAATACAAATTACTAAACTAAACGTGAGATTGTAGTCCATCACGGGAGCAAACTTGGAGCAGTGGCTACCTTACAACACACACAAGGACCATGGGGAACAAAAGTAGCAACACTCCACCCTAAAATCTGGATGGGTTCATGAACATTGTTTACAGTTTAGGCAGACTAAGTCCAGGCTTAAGAACCATAAAAAAAAAGGATTTTGATTTGATTTTCCACTCATAAACTCTTATAACGGTGTAGCCTTATCTCTCAGAAATAGCTGTTTTTCCTGTTATTTATTTGTGTTTTCTAACTCTCAGAGTAGAGGGGTAGAGTCAGTGTCAGACTGTACATGCCCATGCAGGCTGTCATGTCCCCTTTCTCAATTCTGTGTTGACATAAAATCTCAAGTAACAACGTATTTATTATTGTCATGTAATCTGACAGCGTCATTGTCACTTTTATGAGTGTCTTGTATCAACACTGAGCAGAGGCAGTGGGGGCATTCGGTCAACACATAGCTGACACTTCTGCCCTGATAGGGAGAGAAGAACAAAATAACAAACAGAAAACCTAAGATGTACAGCTACACTGTTATAACAATTCAAGAGTAGGAATTTAGATTATTATAAATGAAAACAATGTGTTTTCATTTAAACAAAGTTCTAATTTTTAGTCAACTTAGTGTAAATAATCTTTGATGTGTTTTTTGAAACCTTGTTTTCTATGCATAATTTGTAGTTGTATAAGTGCACATGTGTTGCTGTTATGCAGGCTCGTATTCCAGACCGTCTTCTTTTTTCTCTTTTTTTCAATGCAAGTCAATCAGATGCACTCTATTTCAATAAAAACTAGAGACTCCACAGTCTCTAATGACAGAAAACATTCACAATGCTTCCACTAGCCAGAGGCATTCATTCTGGCAAAAAAGGTAAAAAATAAAATAACAATATTGTGACAATGCTGATATGTGGCCTATTGAGTCGTGTGAAGTGCCGATTTTATTAATTTATATTTTTTATTTTATTATAGAACCAGAAGTGGTAGAAGTAAATGGAAGGAAGAATGTTTCCATGGAAGCTTGAGGTCAGTAAATATTACCATTTTACATGTGACTGTAAAAGTGAAATAAAAAGATAATATGTGCAGTAGTATTAAACATTAAATCACAATCATTTTTACTATGACAAAAATATTATTTAGCAAAATTGTAAAACAAAAATCACTCTTTTAATTCGACTATAAAACAATATAAAGTCATACTCTATAAACATTAAAAAGGGGAATTACAGCACCAGATTGAAAAAATAGCTCTTTAGAGAAATCATGATACGTACATTACAAACCTTCACGTATATAAGTAAGTTATGAAAGTACCATAAAATAATAATTTGAAGTAACATCACATGATCCTGCTGGTCAGCTGCACTTTTTAAAAGATGTAGCCTAAGGAGAGTGATCAATGCAGAGGTTGGTAACATTTGGTGTATTTACATGACACTGTATCAGGGTCTACTGGAATTACCTGGAACAGCCAGTGCATGGAAAGTCTCAGTAAGAGGAGTATCTGGTAAAGCTGTCCAAGCTACAGTTGTGGGTAATCTCAGTAAAATGGAGTATCTAGAACTAGAGTTTAAGTCAGTGTTAGTCTGCATTCAACATGGGAAGGTAAGTTGGGTAGAAGGAACCCTGGCAGACATAGGCTTACCTGAAAGGCAGAGCCCAAGAAGCACCTGATGTTCCCTAGAGCGACTGAAGGTGTGGTCCAGAAGCAAACACATGGTCAATTGCAATGTGGATATAGATAAATTATCTAGCAACATAAACTATCCTTAAATGCTAACACCCCGATGCTGAAACATGCATTTATGCGTATGTCAAATGAAATTTGCAACACCCACATGTATTGTCCTCATTTGCCCTACAAGGTCACCTTACACACTAGAGGAAGCTGCTCTGCAAAACCACTCACTGAAATAACATAAGGAGGTACTATGCTGCGCATCTATGGTCAGAAGGAGAGGTGGAGAGGAAATTATGTCACTAAAGGATTTCACCTCCAGTTCATGAGTTAAGCTTTGATGACTCAGGGAATAGTTGCAACTTTTTCCCAGATATGGACAGGGTGTCAATGCCTGATATATCCAGAATGCTGAATGCAGAGCAGTTACGTAAAAAGTAAGGGATGTTTGGAGTATAGAATGAAAAAAAAAAACACTTGTCATCTACTTAAAATAATTATAACAGTAACTTAAAATAAAAATCATGAAAGTCCTTCAGAAAGTACAACTTTGAGTTGTCCCTGACTCTTCTACAGACCTTGAGCAGAAGAAGCTGCACGTCGTTGTAGCAAGAGGAACATGTGTAGTCATCGAGAAGACTGCTTCATTGCAAATTATGCTTGTAATGATAAGTCTCGAATATTGATTTTGTGGCCACAGACTGACTGGATTAATTGACCAATTTATCTCCTGCCTATCCAGTTGCCTAAGATCAATTCCAAGTTCTCCAAATTAAAATCACACATACAAAAGGGAACCATATTAGAAAATAGCCAGCATTCTTCATGTACTGTACGTAATGAAGACTCTCAAAAGCAAATCAATAATATGCACATGACACTGGAAAGACGTGGACGATTTACTGAAACCAGCAGGTGCTTTAATGAGACACAAACGTGTATTTTTGTTGTACAATGTAGATATTTCCTCTATGCATTGAGTAACATTCTAAAACAAACCTCTTGCTTCCCAACTGGACAAGTGTGTTCTGATATACAGTAGACTGCACATTTCACTATGCAATCTCCTTCTAGAAAGCATGTCAGTAGATATATTCTGTTTCCTGGCCACATATTCTGCTGAAGCAGGATTAATAAATTGATATAAATACAGTTACAAATGATGTCTCGAGCTGATAATTTAAAACACCTGCTGCGTGCTCTAAAAATTAGTAACAAACCAAAACAATTGTAATATTTGCCGTGCTAAATACCTAAAATACTAGTAAATATCTTATAAATATGTGCACATTATTATATAAGTACAATACTTTTAAATCAATAAAGTCCTTGTGAAACACCACATGTGTGTGTCTTTATTTTTGATGCTTAAATGTCTTTGTGCAGATATAATAAAACATTTTCGGCCAATAATTTCTAAAAATTGTGACAACTTTCCAATCCACCTCTTCACCTGTGAGGCTCCGATAAACAAGCTGCTCCCCTTATGAATAGACCTCTTTTTTCAAAAGGTCTATATGCGCTTTGTGACATACACAGCCACATTAAATCCTTAGAAACAAAAACGATAAAGATCCTCTTTCTCTTGTTGCTCATAAAAGGAAACAAACGGATAACATAGTGCGTACCACTCGATAAAAAGTTTAAAAGAGATTTATTAAAACTACTCACATGGATATAATGGATAGCAAGCCAATCAGATAATGAAGTGTCTGCTGCCTCACACTACAAGGATAATTCAATCCAGCTGATCCACCAGCTCAGCTCACCTGCTTTTTCGTCTCCTGGCGTGAGATGAGCTCAGCACAAGTAGTACAGGCAATCACTATTTTAGGCATTTAGCGCAACACATATTATTACAGTTGTTTAGGGTTAATAAATTGGTTAGCACAAATCAAATTCTCAGTGCTGTGTTACTACGAAGAGGGACAAGGGCCGGATTTCAGCCTAGGCCATATAGACCAAGGCCTGGGGAGCCAAAGGTATTTCCACCCATACTGTTAAATTATAGGGCAGAAATGTGTGTGGGCTGCCAGATCAAATTGCCACCTTCTGTGCACTATGAGCAAGGTGCCACCCTTAATACTGCTCATAAACTACTTGCAAGCTGTTCTGTGCATTACATGTTCTGACCACTTCACTCTGACTGTTGCTCTGTATATGCTATGTCCTAAACTAAACAATTTTTGGTGCATTTTAGGGCCTTAAGAAATGCAATAGGCAGTCAGGACATCAGTTTGCTTCCTCTATATAATAATTAATGAAAAAAATCCAGTTGTTAATAAATACCACCAGAATAAAGCACTGTCTGTGCCACAAAATTATATGCAATTCATTTTGGTACAGTGTAGCATGACTAGTAATAGTAATTGTCAGTCAAACTATCACAGCACTAAAAGCTGAAAAATGGTCTGGCAATGGAGTATATACAAGCTAGTATGCAAATGGTTAAATATAGACTGCATGTAATGGATGTTCTGCGATATTTGAGGTTGTTAGTAAAATAAAGTGGTCTGTCCTTAAATCTTACAAGTTTTGTGGAGAGGTTGGGAACCCTGGCACACAGCCATTATGAGTGTTATATTTAATTAGGATGTTGTAAAACCAAAGGTTTGGTTTTGCTTGGTGCATGTTCTGTGTGTCCATATCTGGACACAAGTCTACTAATCTTTTTACCCAATGGTCAGACGATTATGGCATCTCATTATGCTAATTGTAACACTGGAGGAATAACATATTTAATCAAATTTGAATTAATTCCCTTCTATGTTGGAAAAACTAAATGTCTATTTAAAATCTATATACTGGATCATATTTCCATCATTAGCTGACCGTTTGTGCTCTGAATAGATAGGAATGGTTAGGAATAGGTGGAAACATTTTAACATATTGCTTCAGCATGAAAGTAGATGGAGCTATCATTTACGACCAAAAGCATTGGTCATTGGGGGGGCTTTGGAGCGGACTGGGGACACTCCAGGTGGCTGGGGGCTGTCAATTGGGCTGGAGGACACTGCATATGGGGCATGGAGAGGCTTAGGGGGCATTGAAGGTGGTTGGGGGGCATTGAAGGTTTCAGGGGGCACTGCAAATGGTTTAGGGGATCCGGGGAATGTAGAGGGGGCTGGGGGGGTACTGCAGGTGATTGAGGGGCTGTGGATAAGGAGGGGCACTGCAAGTGGCTAGGGGAGCACTTCTGGTGGTTGGGGGTACCTGAGGTGGCTGAGGGGCACTGTAGTTAGCTGGGGGCACTACAAATGGTGTAGGAACTGTGGATGGGTCTGGGGGTCATTGCATGTGGCTGGGGTGTTGTGAATGAGGCTGGAGGCACTGTGTATGGCTGTGGGGCACTACAGGTGGATGTGGAGGGGCTGGATGGTACACATTTTTGGGTGTGGGAGTCTATGGAAATTTCTGGGGTAAGGACTGTGTGTACAAATACAAACTTCCCCTCCCCAGCACTTACTATCTAGACCACTGTCAGATGTGAAGGTGTCTAGGTAACTCCAGTCCCTACAAGGAAAAAGCCAACACCTGCCCTGTATAAACAGGTCCTGATCCTGAGCCCACCCTGGCAGCACCATGTGCTTTATGTATATTTACTATATGTATGAGGGGGGTCCTACAGTAGTGAATGTCTGGGCAGTAGTTTATGAGGATATTGCTTCAGCATGAAAGTAGATGGATTTACTGTTTATGAGCAAATTGTTCTCTTGGTTTAAAAGACACCATCAAGTTTGCTAGTTTTTTATGATTATATCAATATCTCCCCCTCTTTCCAAACCATTATAACATTTTCTTTCATTATACATTTTATTCTTTCTCTTTTTATGTATTCCTTTCCTGTGTTTCTCTTTTTATCTTTATACTTTACCATCAATGGATAATCAACCTCAATTAGTGATGTTTGCACTGAGGAGTGAAATATATACACTCATGTGTTGAAATGAGAAATAGGTATGCATAAGTAATTTGCATTAGCACGCAGTATACTAATATGGTTGATCATGTAGTTATTTTACACTACTCTATATACAAGTCATTGCTGGGAATTGTCAAAGTGCTAGAAATGTTTGTCCTTTCTCAAAATAAACCTTTTGTCAATTATATTTATATAAGTTTAAACCTGTTAGGTGCCTGTAATCATGAGTTCCAGGGTGGCTCTCCTCAACTCAGGCATCATAGATCACTTGATGCTAAAGTGATTGGTGAATGTGACCATGTAGTACGTGGCTGGAGACAAAATGGGCAGGCTCTTGATTCTGGCATTTGCGCTGGGCACTGTTTTAAAAATGTTCCCATAATGATGGCAACCTCACACCCCTCAGAAAAAGCCTACCTGCTGAAACCTGTCGATGGCATGCATAGCTTGCAAGGATGGACTTCTGGTTAATCCTCCTTTTCCCTGTACCACTCGCCTGTGTTCTACATGAACTTCAGATGTTTTATGCTGTAATACTGCATCAGCTTAAGTAGCTTTTGATACTCTCATAAGATCTACCTAAGGACACAGTGCTGCCTCTATGTTGCAATACAGTTACGGACACCATATTTCATATATACCAGCACACGCATTCTTGAAAAAACTGTATATTTACATAGATATCCATTGGATATCCATCAATCCAGTGGATATCCATTAAGCTTTAACAATACATGTCCCTTGGAACTTATGAACATTTCTCCTGTTATGGTGCTATACATATACATCTTTGTGAGGATGTTCACAAAAATACACAAGCTGTAAAGTGTGTACGAACTATTATACGGTGTACTGGATGATGATGAATTTTACAGGATTGAAAATGGTACTGTTGAATTACGCTGGTATCAATGACTATTGTATCCAAATAAGGCAGATCTAATAGATCACTAAGAATTCCTGTAGGAATAAATATTTAAAAGAGCAACAAGAAACTGTCTCTAGAGGGATACTCTGAGTATTTGTTCAATTGCATCAATATGAGATGCGCCCTGACACATTCCACTCATGTAGGAATACCGAGCACTGTGCTCTTCTTCTAAATAAAGCTTGAAAGACTGCACAGGAAAAAGATACATAAATGTCAAATATCTCAATTCCTGTGCAGGTATAGGGGGCTTTTTCTCAATCAGTTGTGAATAATTATTTTGCAAGCAATGCATATACTGAGACTTTTTTCAGCTGAGATATTTTGGTCGTTTAACCAAAGTTGAGTCCTGGATACCTAGATACATTCTTTACAATTTTTATTGTTCTTGCAAGTACTTTGATTTGATAAGATCCTCTCTGGCGTGATGCTTTTAACTATTATAAGAAAACAGTCAATATGTATAGCCTTGGAGACTGTACATGTTGCAAAGCTGAATTTCAGTAGTCTAGAATTCTACAACCTTTTTATTGTGTGTGCAATTTTTTTTATGTGTTTCTGTGTATTTGCACTAATAAAAATAATATTATTTTATATGCCACTGGTAATTGGAGTCATGGTACTGATTATGTCAGTACAGTGTGTTTTACAGTGTCTCTGCAGACATGTTTTTGGCAGTACAGTACTGACTATGTCTCTGTGTAGGTTTCTAGTTGTATCAGCATAGCAACTGAATTGCCACTGTGGACATGATTATGATTGTGATAATTTGATCTTAGTTCATATTCTGCAAATTTGATCATGATCTTGCTATTGTTATAGTACTGTAAATCTTTAAAACCTGGCCCTGAGAGGGACATATGTTTCTAATAAATAATTTCCTACATACACTGCATTATATAATGGAGTGTATATAAGTAACTACTGTATATGCTTTTAGTACTGACTTTAGTTTGTATTAATAAACAATTTGCAGAGCCATTAATCCTGCAAACTGCCATTAATGTTTGTTCTTTGCAAATGGAGGCAACAACGAATGATCTTCATTCATTTTTTAAAAAAATCGATGGTAATATTAAGAAATATTTGCATTATGGCCGCTAGTTGGAACTGGGAAGCATAGGAAAGATGTTTTTTTTATTAATGCTCCTCAGCTCCATTTGGTGGCCATTTTCCAGATATTACATTCAAGTTGAAAATATACTGATAATGTTCATGTTAGCCTTCATTCCCACAAAATTACAATTTTGCAAGGCAAATACAGGTGAAACTCGAATAATTAGAATATCGTGCAAAAGTAATTGCAGTAAGTGCTGCAAAAGGGGCCCAAACCAAGTACTGAGTACATATGCATGCTTGTACTTTTCAGAGGTCCGATATTGTTCTATGTACAATCCTTGTTTTATTGATTGCATGTAATAATCTACTTTTTTTGAGGTTGTGGATTTGGGGTTCTTGGGGTTTTCATGAGCTGTAAGCCATAATCATCACAATTATGACAAATCACGGCTTGAATTATCTTGCTTTGCATGTAATGAGTCTATCTCATATATTAGTTTCACCTTTTAAGTTGCATTAGTGAAATAAATGAACTTTGCACGATATTCTAATTATTCGAGTTTCACCTGTAAATACACCCCTAACTGTTGTATTTACAAGGCACTCTCTGGGTCCGAACAACTACCCACTTTTTTGTGAAATATAAGCTGTGCTTCAAAAGACAAGGTCACCTATAAGTGACATACCAGATACTGTATAAGTACAGTGCAGTGGACTGAATCACCTCTGGCTTCTTTTATCTTTTTAGGTTCTTGCCTACCATAGTCCCTGCTTCTGTTGCTACCTGCTTTGGTTCTCACTTCTGCTTCAATAGTAGTGTTCCTAGTTGCTCCTACCTCTATGCATTCTACAAAATACAAACTTCATTAAATGTCCAGGCAGAGTCCTCATAGTGGCTACAAGAATCGCACAGCTCTTGGGCCTAATGAGTTTTCATGTTAGTACACACTTTGTCATACTAACTACAATTCCAATTATAGAGTTCTCAGCTGCTCTTCAGCTTCTAGGCCAGCTCTGTCTCTGATAAGCAACTACGGGAGCTGCCTAGATGGAGGGTTTTCCTACTCTAAGGGGTATATTTATAAAGCAGGGAAGGTGACATTCGCCAAACATTCAGTGCAGGTCAATAATCCTGATGCATGTGTTTTAAATTACAGTAATTGCACCGAATGTTTGGTGAATGTCACATTCGCTGCTTTATTAATATGCCCCTGAGTGAAAACAGGTTGGTTAATGAGCTTCAAGGAAAATTGCTTGAGCAAAATTTTCCCAGCATGCACCAAAGAATCCTTTGTTTGAATCACATGCTGTCCTGTGTAATAGCTTTTGCCATGGCTGTTCACGCAAAAGAAAGGAAACTTAAATTCCTCATGAATTATATAAATGCCCATAACTATACAAACAATTCATCTAAGAAGCTAAACGATTTAAACAGCTACTCTAACTGAGGTCAGAAAATGCACTTTAGTTATCTTAACCTGAATTTCAGTTAATCAATTTAAGCTTTCATTCAGCATGCCCTCACACGTGCTTGTCACATGATTCTGTGCAGCTTCACTACCTCTCTCTATTTGAGCGACACGAGGAACATACCAAGCCTAGACATTCACACATATCAGCAAATGGTGTTCCTAAAAAAAAAAGATGACTGGCAACAAGGCATTCATGTACAGTGTATGCCTAGCTGAAGAATAGAATACTGGGACAGGTATTGCAAAAGCTGGCTTTATACATGGCAATCTGACAGTGCAATTGAACTTTAAATTCTATTTCTTTTTTACTTTATATTTTTCATAATGTGAACACATTCAACAGAAATGCAAAATACATATCATGGTAAATTCTATTTTTTTTAATGAAATTACAACCCAATTAAGACATAAAATGGTGGATTTGACTATACCACACGGAGATGCTATGAAAATTGTCCTAACTGAACCCAGTAAAAGAAAATTTGTAAACATTATACAGGGTTGTTCACAAAAGGGTGAAGAGTTTGGAGAAGGCAGCACAATCTAGGAGAACATAGCAGATTTGGAAAAATTATCCAATTCACCTCACTTTCCAGTTCAGCTACATTGTCCTAGATTGTTCACTTCTCCTGCCTTCTCCAAACTCTTCACCCTTTTGTGAATAAGCCTGTTAGTTTTTTTTTTCGTTTTCAATTTTGATTTTTCAATAACTATATTGCAGCTATTAATTTATAGCCCAGATCTATACTAAACATTATAATAAATTAATTTCAACATTAGAATCGACTTTAAATTCTAGCGGTCAATCAAGCTCATGGGTTTTTAATTGCTACCTTCTGGAGATTACATATGATCGTATGTGTTAGTCCCACTGGACAGAAATTCTTTGAAGTTGTCTGAAAAGTTCCATGTGTATCATCAGCCATAGTCCCCATTTCAAAGTTTAAGGTATAGTTCAAAGTGTACCTTTTAGCAAAGTGAGAGGATTATGTTCGGTTTAATTTTACTGCAATTAATCACTTGAAAATCTTCCATGATTATGCCGCTGATCCTCATCTACTTGTTTAATTACGTGGCATTAATAAGTTTAATAACGTATTGAGTTCTTGGGATTATTTAACATTTAGCAAATTAATCAGTTATAATATTTCAGACTCCTCACTAGGACTTTGTCACAGTCTGCAGTCAGCTATACAGCAATGCCACCATGGAGCATGGCCAAAATGCAATATAAGGATGCTAATCTGAATTGTAAAAGACGTATAAGCAGCAAATTCTGTTAAGTGGCAATCAAGGAAATCAAATGATTAAACTGTATATAAACTCAAGAACAAAAATGTAATATATTGTAGCTTACCAGTTTTTGGATATGGTGTCGTTGTAACTTTCTAATCACTGAACTAAAATCTCAAACAATGTTATTAGACTTTAAATTTCTCTTCTGTGAGCTACAAGACACTCATCACTTTTGTTATGGAGTTAAGGGGTTGGGAGGTTTTCTGTAGTCCTAATGCACTCCCTGTCCTAGGGACATTAACTAAATTACTGGTGAGGCCAGTGGGTGAACAAAAGAAAGTGTAGAAAAACAAACAAATGGAGTTTACCCCAGAACTGTGTTCTGGACATTTTCAATAATATACCCATTTTCTTCCCATTGAAAATAATAGAAACAGCTATAACTGGGTTCCATGTATGTAATGTTGACCTTAAAATCAATAAAGGTCAAAATGCAGGTCAGATTGCAATGGAAACGTATGTATTGTGCCTGCCAGAATACATCTTAACTGCAGATTAAATCACAGTAAATCTCTGTAGAGTGTCAGATTTTAGAAAATCGACGTAGAGTGTCGGGGTGAAGAAAATCGATGGACTGTTAGATTTCAGTGAATCTCTGTAGACTGTCATATTTCAGTGAATCTCCATAGTCAGATTTGAGTAAATTGAGTACAACACTGTAGGTGCAAGGGAGACAATACATTCATCATCACATTTCATGATTCTCCAACTACCCAAATGCATCTGTGTGACGCTCCTGTGAATGATTCAATTTGTATACTTGCTTGACTGCCTAAATATATTTAGGGAGTTAACGTTTGTGAAAAGTAATCTGGTTCTCCATTTCTATTTCTCCATATTTATGACAAATTTGATATAGTAAGGTGGTGGAGCATTCTAGAAAAAAGGGAATTCAAAAACAGCAAACATAGACAGTAGATGGTCCTGTGCAGATTTAAGATGTGGGCTCCATTATGGCATAGACCACTACTATGCAAACAGAATTAGGAAGATGTGGCCAGAGAGAAGACTTTTTTTGGCCAAAGGCTTTAAGGGGGGGAGGGAGGGGGGGGGTCTAAGCAATAATGATATCTACTCTTTCTTAAAAAGTACAACTATCCTTTGAGTATATTCTGTTCCTATGGGGCTTCTGTGATGGAGCACAGATTTCATAGGCAATGTGTTGACCCATCTTGTGTCCATATAGACTCTGGGAAAGTGCCTTCTATCCTCTGCTGAATAGTTATATCTCTCTAGGAGCCATGTTGTTTGACAACTACAGTTTATAGGTTTGCAGCTATCATCTTACAGTGCAGTTATGAATTCACTGCCTGCCATGGGGCAAAAATGTTTGCACATGGAAACATCTGTTTTGCAGAGCTAGATGTTTACATTCAATGTCAAAACTTCCCTAGAAAAGTAGCAGTCAGACACTGATTGGATGATTGACTGAACACTTCACAAAAGTGACATTATGATAATATGTGTTTAAAACATTTTCATACATATTATTGAATTTTTTGCACACATTTTGTAAGACTGAACTCCAGCTTAAAACGCAAGGTTAAAAATAACTATAAACAAGTTAGTCAGGTATGATCATCATAGTATATGAAATGAAGACTGACAGTACCTGCTGCATTTGCCACACGCTCTGTTGTCAAATTCTGGATATTGGGGCGGACTTGAAACACTACCGCTGATCCTGACACACTGCAACATTCAAAAGGAAGACAAATTAATCTTTTAAGAAACTGAAAATAGGTGACGTGTTGACACCCACCCACACATTGCAATCCAATATAGTTATATAAAGAAAGTGACAAGGAAAACAGACTGCACCAGAAATATCGCCACATGTACTGTTTCCAATCACAATATCACGATCAGCTCAACTCGTTATCTGAACAAACTGCCCACCATCATTTGCTTCACATTCTTCTGCATATACTACCAACCATCATTTGCTCCACACTCTTCTCCTGCACATACTGACCACAGGTATTTGCTCCACATTCTTCTCCTGCACATACTGCCCACCACTATTTGCCCCAACCCCTTCTCCTGAACATACTGCCTGCCATCATTTGCTCCACATTCTTCTCCTGCACATAATGCCTGCCATAATTTGCTCTACACTCCTCTCCTGCACATACTGTCCATCATCATTTGCTCCATACTCCTCTGAACATGCTGTCCGCCATCATTTTCTCCACACCCTTCTCCTGCACATACTGTCCATCATCATTTGCTCCATGCTCCTCTCCTGAACATACTGCCCTCCATCATTGGCTCTGCACATTATACCACAAGAAAGACTCAGCACTGATATTAGCGGTGGCCTAAACAAGGAGTCGAAAATATTTATGTTTCCCCAGAGTGGCCCCGTGATGTGTAAGAAAACCATTATACTGGTGTGTATAGATAGATTCCAGTCTGTAACCAAACACAAGGCATCAAAAAAAGAGAAGCATATTTTTTTGATGCCTTAAAAAGGAGGTCTGAGGATAAGTGGCACTCTGAGTTACTGAAACCACAACTTGAATGGATGATTGAGTTTCTGTTGTAACTGTACAGGGGTAAAAGCTGTATCCAGTAACAGGGTAGTAACCTGCTATTTAGGGTAAATCTACCTTTACTTTATTTCATGACTGTGGCATATCCTATACGTTATATCTCCATAAACAGCATATTCTTATGTTTATACAAGCTAAAAGCTGTAACCTGTGTTTCCCCAAGTGCCAAAACATAATGATTTTTAAAGGGTTAGAATCAGGGGTTCCTGGCTTACAGTTTATTGTTCCAACTTTCTACACGTCTACCCTGGTATCCCTTTGTTAGTGGTATGTTTCCTGTCTCTTTGACCGTGTCTCTGACCTACTCAGCCTTGTCTATCAGCCCATACTGTACCCTGTGTCACCTACCTTCTCTGCCCGCTTCCTGAGTTTTGTTTGTACTCTGCCTATAGGTATTTAAGATTGTATTCTCATAGGGATAGAGCTGGATCATTGTCAGATTGGGAATTTTCTCTTGTCTCTGCTATCCTAGCCTCTCGCTTGCCACCTTGATCCCTTTCATCTTCTATCTCGCTATCTATGCTGTTGTGTTCAATTGCTTTGTTACTTCCACCTAATGTGCTGCCAATCTCTACACTTCTTGTGTGCTTGCAGGTTACCCTTTAACCTAGTCTCTCTTAGTCTCCTTCCATGTTACCTCTATGTGCAAGAGGAGGTGAGATTGAGGCACTGCACCCAGTTTTTTAGGTGGTTGTTGGAGTGCCTATGTTTTGGCCCAGTGATCTGGGTTCAGCAGCTATTCACAAAAATGGGTTTCTCCCATGGGTCACCCAGTTTATGAAATCTGTTTGTAACCAAGCACAAGGAAGCCCCAAAACCACACTTTGCAGCCAGTGTGGCTGCAAAGGTGCTACTGATGGCACCCCCTGACTACCCCATTTTGTCTCTGAAATACAAGCCCAGGGTCATGTGTTATGAGTCCTTTTGAATGTGTGCAAGAAATTGCTTAATCTCTGATGAATTGGGATTGTTGAGCCCCTAAAACATGTTGGATATCTCTTCTCATCTTCCTGATAATTGTGGAATCAATAAATGTTAAATCAGAGCTACAACTGATAGGTTAAATCAGAACAACACCCGACTATCCCTTACAGTCAAGGAAGGTGCCATCTTAGACTCTATTTGGATGGCAGTTGCCATCGTGCTGCACATGTGATTAGCTATGACACCAGCCAATGGAGAGTTTAAAAAGTTAGAGCTGAAATAAGCACATGGGCAACCTTGACAGTTGTCATGCCTTGAAAGTAACTGTTTTGGGAGACCATTCAATTGAAGGGTCTTGTTCTGCTTTAACTTTAAAGGTATGACCTGGGGAACACTGCTGCTCAACTTCTTCCTCACCATTAGAAGCACGGGTGAAGGCACTCCCTGGTCCTACCCCTTGTAATACACCATTTTACCATTCACCAGCAAAACAGCCTACTTCATCCTAAGTCTTCTGAGTGTGTGTTTGTACCCCATCTGTTGTTTTGTCTTTGACTTACCTCCCTGCTCCGATGGATGATCCTCAGTTTACTGTTTAGTGTTGCTTCAAGGTAACAAATACATTTTGTACACAGCTACCCTCACTCCTGTCCTAATTTTTTTCAGTTTCCTAACCCTGACAAGCAGTCTTCTGCTGGTCTTTACAACGCAATCTCTCTAGAAGAATGAAAGGCATGTATACTGCCTATTATGCAAGATCAGCATGGGCAGAATGGTTATATCAGGAAATCAGTTACAATAGTAAACATCAGATATTGAAGACGTGACTTTAAGTTTGTAGATATAAGCACAACTGTATGTTTATCTTTCTATTTAATGACAGATTTACACACACACTTTTTTTTCTCTCTACAGACACTTGAGCAGAATAATGCAATAAACACAGCAATACAAACTGTGAACAGGCACCTTTGTTGCCATGGCAACAACATTTGGGTTAGGATTTGTCATGAACGTCGTAAATGCATCAAATCCGGAACTCGCAGGAGAGGGAGGTCCGTGTGGTAGTGTGGTATGATTAGGAGAAATCAAAAAGAAATTGAAAGCAGGGCTGTGTGATCACAATCTAAACCACAAAACACCACATCAAGCAAAAAGGCATTTTAAAGGAAGCTACGGCAAGACACACTTTGATTTAAATTAATAGAGGATGCTATAAAAGATTCTGTACAAAAACTTGCCAGTTCAAAAGAAAGCATTGAGTGTATCCATTATTTAAAGAACATTTTATTCTGAGCCACGCATCAGAGAATGGAAGGCTCAGCGGCGGCCAAACTTGTGACCTAGTGCGAGGAGAGCTGGAATATTTCAAGCCTTAACAATAAAGTAATTTTCATTTTCTTACACTGTTCCTTTACTTTCAATATTGAAGTGCAACTCCAGGCAGACAGGTACATATACAGGTAAAATATATGTAGATTTACTGATTTCCCTGCCCAAAAAAAAACTTTTATTAAACCTTGCAGTGGGTCTACCTCCGTACTGCAAGGGTTAAGTGCTCATTTGTGTCTAGGATAAAAATAAACCTCACTCGAAGGTCTGAGCTGGCTTCTTCTGAGACCGGGCCTTCTAAAGTATCCCCCCCTCCTCTGCAGCGGTTGTCATGTAAATCATTACGCCAGTGCTATAGACGTGAGGACACTCAGGAAGATTCCAATGCTGCAGGGAGGGGAGACAGGCTGAAGGGAGTTCTGTGATAGCTGGCTACTTCGTAGCGTCAGGTGAATATAACTTTGCTATTTTAGCCGCTAGACACAAATGAACACTTAACCCTTGCAGTGTGGGGGGAGCACAACTGCAAGGGTTAATAAACACATTTTCTGGAGTTCTTCTTTAAGCAATGTGCTGTCCTATGTTGCCTCTCCAGCTCCCGAGCTTTCTGGTGCTGGTTGATTGTTTGAGCCCAATGACTCAACTCCAGTGAATGCACACAGGAGTTACTCCATCTTGGCATGCCGTGTCTGCATGCTGAGCTGTGCATGTATGAGTACAGAGTACAGAAAAAAATTACTGACAGGTAAAAAGAAGTCTTTATGGCAAAGATTTACTCAGACTATTCTGCCACAGAAAGCCCGCAAATCAGCATTTTATTTTTACCATTTTAAAAAAGTATTTTATTTCTCTGCTCCCCAGCTCCATCTAGTGACCTCAATGTGGCATTTTCCAAATGTTACATTCGACCTGAAAAGGAAATATACAAAGAGCATTTGTTTTTGCCTCTATTTGCACAGAACAAACGTTTTTAGCCATTCACAGAGCAAATAGTTTATAAATAGACTTTGCTGTGTACCGATTCCAAAAATCAGGTCGCTTTCTTCACACTGGGGGTTTGTCATTTAAATGTTGAGAATGTATAGATGAGAGAAGCAAGTTTTCCAATATTTCGGTATGATGAAGCTTAATGGAGGAATTGTTTAAAGGAGAACTACAGGTGAAACTCGAATAATTAGAATATCGTGCAAAGTTCATTTATTTCACTAATGCAACTTAAAAGGTGAAACTAATATATGAGATAGACTCATTACATGCAAAGCAAGATAGTTCAAGCCGTGATTTGTCATAATTTTGATGATTATGGCTTACAGCTCATGAAAACCCCAAGAACCCCAAATCCACAACCTCAAAAAAGTAGATTATTACATGCAATTAATAAAACAAGGATTGTACATAGAACAATATCGGACCTCTGAAAAGTATAAGCATGCATATGTACTCAGTACTTGGTTTGGGCCCCTTTTGCAGCACTTACTGCAATTACTTTTGCACGATATTCTAATTATTCGAGTTTCACCTGTATGAGGTGAATGAAAATCATAGTTCGAGGCGACGTGCAACAATTAAACTGTCACACGTCGGCTCAATAGATCGGAAAATGAGCGAACACATACCGTCGCTCGCTCACTTCTCGATCATCTCCCTACAGAGAGCGGTGACTGGCAGTCATGGCTCCTTACGGGGATTTCTCCCCTCCCAGCTCCGATCCTCCAGCACTAACTGGAGGAATGGCCTGAGCCAGCTGTCATTCACGCAGCTGTGTGGATCTCGACAGTAATGTCGGGATCCGTCCCGACTGCGGCCTTCTCAGTATACTGCGAACTGAAACTCGCTATATATTGAGCTTTGGGTCATGGGAGGATGCTAGTATATGTCCTCCCGTGACCCTTAAGAGAACTATGGGGAGAAACACTTAGAGGTCTATTCACGAAGCTGCCGAGGGCAGCCGAGTGAATGACCGATCTGAAGTGAAGTGAGCTGAACACTGTTCGGCTATTCACTTCAGGCTGGTACGGCTAATTTTAGCACAATAGTAATGTCCCAATGCTTTTCAATGGGAAAAATATTTTTTTTTTCTATTCTGACATGCTCGTGTCAGAATAAAGAAAAAAAGACACAGCACTGTTTCTCCCCTTGGCGGCCGGGAGCAGGAGACTCCCGGGGCGCCAGGGAGAGTTTGCTGTTTGGAGATCAGTGTCCCTGGTTAGCAGTTAACCAGGGACGCTGATCTCTCTGAAAGTGGCCGGAGCCAGCCGTAAGATCATGGCTGGCTCCGCCCAGCTGTCAGAAGCAGGTCGAGCGGCCGGCCAGCTTCGGCTTTCAGCACGGCTCAGCTGAGCCGATGCATATGCGTTCGGCTCGGCTGAGCCGCTCGGCCATGATCGGGAGCTGTACGGGCTATTGTGAATAGGCCGTACAGCACCCCTTCGGTTCTACTGAACCGAAGGGGTCCTGGGGCCGAAGCTAGCCGAAGGATCGGCCGAAGCTACAGCCAGATCCTTCGGCAGCTTCGTGAATAGACCCCTTAGTTCTCTTTTAAGTAAACATGTATTTAGCTGTGGTTATTCCTTTTTCTGTATCCGTCAAATCGCTGAAATATCTTCCAGCCCCTCTTGCTGTGTTTTCTGTGTACTGTCTGATACTGTCTGAAGAAAGTTCAAAGAATCTTTCTTTTGCATCATAAGGAATTCCTGCCTCCTCCATACCATGGCCATGGAAAGGATTTGAAATCTGCTGTTATTATGTATCTTCTTTTTCTTCAACACTTGGAAAGCAAGCAATTCGACATTTGTCAAACACTCTCCGATGATGTTTTTAACACTCTCAGCTAGACAGATGTCATTTTCTTCACAAAACTTTGAGGTGTGGGAGAGAAACAAGGTAAACAGGCTCGCTTCTACAGAACTATGGGCTTTTTCCTGCAGTCTTTCACTTTATCCTGCAACATGGAAATGTTTGTGCTAAAACCTGCAGTTGAAGGCTCATGTCAATGATTTTTTTTTTTTTTTTTTTTTTTTTAATGTCAAAGAGGTAAGTTTGCAATGCCACATTTTCTCTTTAAAATTACTCACTTTTTACAGAATTCCCTTTTCACATCTCTCAGGAAAACTATCACTTTACTTCTTAACTGGGGCAGTTGATTCAGAAGCCATCTAGGTGATATCTATCACATGTCTGTGTATAAGCATTATGACCAGCTCCCTTGACACACTCGAGTACCCAGGAAAAAACTTGAACTTCAAGGTCTTGCTCTTATGGAGTTGACGGTTCTCATGGCCTGCTTTTTATATCTCTGCTCAATAGTTTTCATACTCGCTGGCAAAGAGTACAATTATCTCACTTTACGCAAGCTTTAAAAGATGACCATAAACAGGAACAAAAGATTTCAAGGCTGAAAAATAACAAATTTGCTACGTCTGTTTTCTTATGGCATAATGTCCTGTTTACAGTGAAGAGACCCTGTCACCAACTTAAATTGCAGATAAAAACACACAAAAAAAAAATCAAATATTTTAACTGCTACTCATGGCCTGCTTTTTATATCTCTGCTCAATAGTTTTCATACTCGCTGGCAAAGAGTACAATTATCTCACTTTACGCAAGCTTTAAAAGATGACCATAAACAGGAACAAAAGATTTCAAGGCTGAAAAATAACAAATTTGCTACGTCTGTTTTCTTATGGCATAATGTCCTGTTTACAGTGAAGAGACCCTGTCACCAACTTAAATTGCAGATAAAAACACACAAAAAAAAAATCAAATATTTTAACTGCTTATATTATAGTATCTGTGCATCCCTACTGAGTATCATTTTTTTTAGCACCCAGACAAACACAAGCACTTAACTCTTGTAGTGCAGGGGTAGCCCCACTGCAAGGGTTAAGAACACTTTTGCCTGGAGTTCTTTCATTTACTTGCAATGTCCCTTTGAACACTGTGGGGAAATTGACCACTCCCAAAAGAGTCAATTTTCAAGCACCCCCCCAGTCTCCTCTCCCATCTGTTACATCATAGCCCCCTCCTCTTCTGGGAGTATCTAATTACTGTGTATGTTGCCCCAGCTCCTCCACCTCTCTCTTCACCCACCTACATAACCTATCATGAAGCAACAGGAGGAGTGAAGGTGAATAATATAGAGTTTCACTTGAGTGACAGCTCAGACTGCAAGATGGTAGCACCCAGCAGCAGCCACATAGCATGCATAAAATATGCTAAATGTACATAAAATCTTATGGAAATGTTTTTGAAATTAATGGTCTGGGTGGTCTTAAACATTCCCCACCATTTTTAAATGTTTTTATACCTGCATATTCTACCTTATTCATATTGAATTCTTTTATTCTATTGCATCCAATCTGCCTGTAAAAATTGATGGTGATGGGGATTTGCCAGATCCATGTTAACTGTGAATGGCAAAGCCTCTTGCCTTCTGGCAAGTGTTGTAGTCCAGCATTTGAAAATCAATAGTTGAATATGAGAAGCTGACAGAGAAGACTGCCATGCTTCCACTTATATAATGTTACCTAGTGGTTTCTTTCTTGGTTTCTACCCAGGACCTATTCAAGCTCCAGTGACAGACACGTGTAATAAACATACATGTGCAACGGTGCAGTGAAAGGTCACAACATCACTGGAACTTGTTACAATAGCACCTCTGGAACTACTGTGCTTACATGTCATATAGGCAGGCAAGCAGGGGTCCCTGTTCAATTGCCTGTGCTGAAGGTCTTCCTAATGGCTTTCTTCTTAAAGCATAACTGGACTGAAAAGTAGCCTTTGTACTAAGCAACGAAGAACTGGCTGTCTGATTAATGGTGGCATATTGGTAAAATGACCCCCATAAGTAATTGTTTGCTCATGCATAGCACACAAAACCATATGATGATCAGCCAACCACCTGGTGTGGACTGAAGTTGAGCTCTGGGAATGACATCATATGCCACATTTGAAATCAAAACTAATCACTTGGGACCACTTCCACTTCAGTGTAATTTGGGAAGCTGGTGGATCAGCATTGGTTCCCTATGGATTATGCATGGAGGTGCCATTTAATTTCTTAACAGCAGATGCCAACACCAAGCAGTGTCTCTTACCTTATCAGGACAGCCTTTCAAACAAGGAATGATATCTGTCACATGAAAGGTAACGTTTCTGTAACATGGCAAGGTTTCTTAAAATATTTTCCTAAAGGCTAGTGGCTGTGGCTAAATCCATCTATAACATGGCAGCATTTATACTATGGCATTGTGTGAAACATGGAAGCACTTAACAGGACAATGTAAGTAAAATGGCAGTGTCTGTTACATCGCAGTACTATGGTTATTCATAGTAGCATAACTCTTTGGCAGCACACCTGTATGACGTTTACATGGATGTGCTCTGGTACCAACTATATACAGGAAATATATATAGAGAGAGAGAGAGAGAGAGAGAGATAGATAGATATAAAACAAATCATACATTAAAACAGGAATGCACGAATAGCCGATGCTCCCTAAAAATGACAGCTGCCTCCTAACTTTTGAGTTTTTCTCTAGTCTAGTCTTTCAATGGAGCTGGAAAAGTATTTGAACTTGTACCAAGTACGGTACTTAGTATCTGTGCATCCCTACTGAGTATCATTTTTTTTAGCACCCAGACAAACACAAGCACTTAACTCTTGTAGTGCAGGGGTAGCCCCACTGCAAGGGTTAAGAACACTTTTGCCTGGAGTTCTTTCATTTACTTGCAATGTCCCTTTGAACACTGTGGGGAAATTGACCACTCCCAAAAGAGTCAATTTTCAAGCACCGCCACAGTCTCCTCTCCCATCTGTTACATCATAGCCCCCTCCTCTTCTGGGAGTATCTAATTACTGTGTATGTTGCCCCAGCTCCTCCACCTCTCTCTTCACCCACCTACATAACCTATCATGAAGCAACAGGAGGAGTGAAGGTGAATAATATAGAGTTTCACTTGAGTGACAGCTCAGACTGCAAGATGGTAGCACCCAGCAGCAGCCACATAGCATGCATAAAATATGCTAAATGTACATAAAATCTTATGGAAATGTTTTTGAAATTAATGGTCTGGGTGGTCTTAAACATTCCCCACCATTTTTAAATGTTTTTATACCTGCATATTCTACCTTATTCATATTGAATTCTTTTATTCTATTGCATCCAATCTGCCTGTAAAAATTGATGGTGATGGGGATTTGCCAGATCCATGTTAACTGTGAATGGCAAAGCCTCTTGCCTTCTGGCAAGTGTTGTAGTCCAGCATTTGAAAATCAATAGTTGAATATGAGAAGCTGACAGAGAAGACTGCCATGCTTCCACTTATATAATGTTACCTAGTGGTTTCTTTCTTGGTTTCTACCCAGGACCTATTCAAGCTCCAGTGACAGACACGTGTAATAAACATACATGTGCAACGGTGCAGTGAAAGGTCACAACATCACTGGAACTTGTTACAATAGCACCTCTGGAACTACTGTGCTTACATGTCATATAGGCAGGCAAGCAGGGGTCCCTGTTCAATTGCCTGTGCTGAAGGTCTTCCTAATGGCTTTCTTCTTAAAGCATAACTGGACTGAAAAGTAGCCTTTGTACTAAGCAACGAAGAACTGGCTGTCTGATTAATGGTGGCATATTGGTAAAATGACCCCCATAAGTAATTGTTTGCTCATGCATAGCACACAAAACCATATGATGATCAGCCAACCACCTGGTGTGGACTGAAGTTGAGCTCTGGGAATGACATCATATGCCACATTTGAAATCAAAACTAATCACTTGGGACCACTTCCACTTCAGTGTAATTTGGGAAGCTGGTGGATCAGCATTGGTTCCCTATGGATTATGCATGGAGGTGCCATTTAATTTCTTAACAGCAGATGCCAACACCAAGCAGTGTCTCTTACCTTATCAGGACAGCCTTTCAAACAAGGAATGATATCTGTCACATGAAAGGTAACGTTTCTGTAACATGGCAAGGTTTCTTAAAATATTTTCCTAAAGGCTAGTGGCTGTGGCTAAATCCATCTATAACATGGCAGCATTTATACTATGGCATTGTGTGAAACATGGAAGCACTTAACAGGACAATGTAAGTAAAATGGCAGTGTCTGTTACATCGCAGTACTATGGTTATTCATAGTAGCATAACTCTTTGGCAGCACACCTGTATGACGTTTACATGGATGTGCTCTGGTACCAACTATATACAGGACAGTTTACACTTATTTGCAGCTCTCCAAGGTAGGACAGGCTGAACCCCAGGTTGTGCCTTTTATACCTGCATAGAGTTTAGCTTTGATAATCCCTTTACGAATGTGGCAAGCCTTTCTTTTTAAAAGCCACAACACGTTACAAAAGCATACAGATTAGTTATTGGTTCTTAGGTAGTTTATTTCACTGTTCCTTTTTCTCCTCTCTAAATTGGTCCTATATTGGCTTTACAAAAGGTAACCCTATCTACAGGTAGGCTGGAACATCAATTTCATTCATTAAATATGCAATATAAAATAATAATGTATTGTGCATTTAAGGTAAAGAAGTCACCTTTGAAGGCTAGTGAAGGAATGGCATGAGAGATCTATTATAGACTTTAAAGACAGAAGGACAAGCTTTGAGGTCGTGTCATGTGTATGTATTTTCAAGCACAGCTGTCACACTGTACGCACCAGAAGTCAGGTACACATGCTGACTGCACAACAGTATGTAACAGTAATATAAAATGCAGGTCTCTGCTTGGAAAATAAAATCACCCGGCAACAACTTGTTATTTTCCCAGCAAGAGGTATAATCATTTTAAAGTGTTATATAAAGGAAAGTGAAATGCCTATTTATAGTCTAATAAAGCACATGATGGCTTTATAACTTAAAATCTCATATGCCAAATTATTGTGATCACAAACATACTTCAGCTTCTACAGTTTATTGAAGCGTGCCTTCGACAGGTTTGTAGTTTTGTTATACTTTCTTTCGCAGTGCGTTCTTTTTGGAAAGGAAATGGATATTTTCAAAATATGATTCAAGATGGAACCATAATCTTATTAGGAGAAGAAAGCCACTGCAACAAAAATGTTTGATCCAATAAGAGCATGCCAGTCACATATGAAGTAATATGGCAGCACTGTAGAGCACAGAGTAGCAACTCAGATTTTACTTTCACTATTTATATCTATACACAAGGTATTCATATCCATACCGCCATTGCTGAATGATCACATGCAGCAGACTCACAAAGCGATGACTGCCTACTGTGCATCGAATCATCCACCAAAACCAGCTTAGTTCCAGCCAGTCACCACAGAAAAAAGTGAGGAGCATCAACACATCATACAGGGAGCCACTGGAGCCATTCTATGAATAAACCATAGCCTGTGCGGATTTTGTGGGCATTCAAGCAGCATTGTAAGGCAGGCATATGCATTATGGGAAGGAATGGCCATCAATGCTAATGGCCGTTTATGGGTTCTATATAAGCCACAGGCCCAAAGTGTCTATAGGAGCTCATATTAGGAGTAATAACGGGTTGCATAAGGAAAAACACAGGGCAGAGAAAAATGTAACCCTTGCAGTGGAGATACTTCAGCACTGCAAGGGTTAATTGCTCGTTTTGGTCTAAGGTCTAAAATAAAAAAGATATACTCACCTAAACCTTGGTCCCACCTGGCTGCTTGTCCCTGCAGCCTCTCTCCCCTTTCGCTCCAGCAGTCTAATGACCCATGAGTCATCACGTCTAACATCAGTGCGTTAGACATGAGGACGGCGAGGGACACTGCATTGCCAGAGTGGAGGGGAAGAGAAGCTGCACGACTGGCCTAGCAGCCAGGCAGGACCGAGGTTTGAGTTTGTATATCTTTGTTATTTTAAACCCAAGAACAAAATTAGCATTTAACCCTTGCAGTGTGGGGTTGGTTACATTTTCTTCTTTAAATCTCTGGCTCTGTATTAGAAATCTGCATAGAGTTGCTTTGTATACAGAGTCATTTTGGATTGGATTCTTATAATGACAGATTTTATTGAAGAAGGTAAAGTATATTTAAACCCAACCCACTAAAATCTCACATCATCTTTAATATTGTGATGTAATTTGAAAAGCTGTTTTGAATCTTTATAAAGCTGCAGGTATTATTAAAAGGATAGCTGATGATCTTACCATGGAGGCCTAACCAGGCTCGTCCTGTAATAGAGTGACAACTGCCTGCCGCATGACCTAATCTTGTCACTTTGATTGACAAACCTGTCAAGAGATATGATCTTCAGCTGACCAGGGGCGTTTTCTCATTGCAGTGTGTGCAAGTTAAGGGGTCTTAAGGGGTGTGGCAGAGTGAATGAACACTGCTATGTAATTAAGGATCTACAAGATCCCAGTGCACATGGCAAACAGGGCTCACTGGAGAGGAGTTGGGCTGATATACATAGACTGACAGGGTTATTCACAAAAGGGTGAAGAGTTTGGAGAAGGCAGGGGAAGTGAATAATCTAGGCCAAAATAGCTGATTTGGAAAGAGTCTCCAATTCAGCTCACTTTCCAGTTCAGTTATGTTGTCCTAGATTGTTTACTTCTCCTGCCTTCTCCAAACCCTCCACCCTTTTGTGAATAACCTTGTCAGAGTCTAAAGCTGGCCATACACCTATAGATTATCTGCAGATTTTCTATGGTCAGATGGAAGTGCAACAGATCCCTCCATCTACGCTAAACTGTGTGGATGAAGGAATCTCGCACTGGGCCAAGCTTCAGTATCTTGTTAGTCGGCCCCGCTGGCTCTCAAAATACCTGAACAATCTGATTGGATGCAGGCATTGTTCAGGTATTTTGACAGCCAGTGGGGTAGACGAGCAAGATACTGAAGCTTGGCCCAGTGCGAGATTCCTTCATCCACACAGTTTAGCGTAGATGGAGGGATCTGTTGCACTTTTTCCATCTAACTATAGAAAATCTACAGAAAATCTATTGTTGCATTGCCAGCTTAAGAGACATGGACAAAGGTATTTGGATGTTTATTTTCTTGTTTATTTTATGTACTGGTTACAGCTTAGCTACCCAGTAGGATAGAAAGGTAATCCTATGTTAGTTAGCCTCCTAAGTTGGAGTAGGTTTTTATTTGTAACATTTTTGCTTTGGAGCCTTATGTATGACATACATGCTTAATAAAATGCATGTGATTACTGAGACAAAGATGCATTTTTGTGATCAACGGACCCGGCCAGCCTGCCACAGCGGCCATATTTACATAAAACCATTCCATGTTTTCTGCCTACCTCAAAGAAGAACTGCATAAAATAGTCAGGGGCTGTTGAGACAATAAATGCCTTTGTCAAATGTATTGGTGGTCATTCGCTGGCCGCTGATATATCTATCAGCAGATTTTGTAGGAGCCAGCTCCACTGGCAACAACTAGGCAAAATGTCAAAAGTCAGAGGCCAGCTGGAATTGGGGTTTCCTGGGATTTGTCCAGTCCTGATATAAAGAAAGGGGTATACAGTACATATTAATGTACTGTATTTGTTAGCCTTTACATAAGTTCTGAATCTTTTGGATTGATTTACTAAAATGTTAGTTCAACAAAAAGGTGAACATAGGTCAGCAAAACATCCCCTGCATGCCCTCCCTCCAGGAGTGAGAGGCACAAAAGGTGAAAATGAACCGTGTTTATTTTCATTTAAAACAAATGCAGCACAGTGAATGCCATATACGTTTTTGTTATGTTATTATATTGCCCATTAAGTTATGCCTTACCCAATTATCAGTTATTTACAGCTTAATATATTAGCACATTGTAAAATATTAACGCCGGTAATGCATTACTTTTGTTAGTATTAACTGACTATAAAAAAACTCTAAACATATCTTTAGACAGCCAAGAAACAAACAGAAATCACTAGCTTATAATCAATATTCCATCTCTGAAATAACAGCCAGACCATTACTTACATTTATACCTTTTACAACAGGCTTTTACTATGCAGTTAAATTATGTATTCATTTCTGCACGCCTTAAATGATCCCCGGTGTGCCATGTTTTTATTACACTACTACACACAAATAAATATTTGTTGGGTTTATTATACCCTCTAGTGGAAAAAATAAGTTTAGAATCTTGTGTGTCAATGAGTGCACATCCTTCCTGCAAAAACACAAAAAAGGGGACCTAGAATGAACAGTAATACTCAAATCAATAGTATGCAGCTAATAATCAAGAAATACAGTACAGTAAGAGCGGTTAAGGTCTGGAACTCACTGCCATCGGCAGTGATTTCAGCCAAGAGTGTAGATTTGTTCAAGAAACGTTTGGACAATTTCTTGAGGGACCGTAATATCCAGGGATACCAGCATCCCTAAGAATGAGATGATGCGTGGACCTATATGGGTTGGACTTGATGGACGTATGTCTTTATTCAACCCCAAATACTATGTATACATTTAGATAGGTGATAATATTATTTGCAAGTTAGATGTTACTAAAAACTTACATCCTGGTCTCTTATTCCAACATTTAAAAGGGATTAGATCCTGTACATTATTGGGTTGATTTACTAATAAATACATGTGCATTGCTGAAAATTATATTGAACATCAAACACCCAATCATGCAAGGCAAATTAATATAAACATATCTAGCACAGGAATGGATGAAAAAGAAAATACCTGTTGATCCTGCCAGAAATCCATTGCTATCATTTGTCCTGTACACTCTGCAGGGTTACCTCAAATAATGTTATCAGGAAGTGTGTTAGGATTGCAGAACACTCCACCCTCATGTTGTTGAGACAATGAGAGGAGGGGTATATTGGGTGTTTTGTAGTCCTAACACACTTCCTGTCCTAGGATGACAACTTTGCTAACCAGCACTGTCACCTAGGATAAGAAGTGTGTTACTGGCAGGATCACCAGGTTAAAAAAAAGAAAAAAGAAAACAAATTCATCTACCACATCTAAGGACTGGTAAATTGAAATATACATATTACATTTTTGCTGTTGTGTTTTTAAATACACTTTAAGTAAATACGAGTTCACTAAATGAAAATTGGGTATCACCCACTTTTTGTTTCAATCATTGGTACAAAGAAGCATATACTTATACTCTATTCAATTTGTGTATTTCACAAAAATACATCTCTTATTATTGATATATATATATATGTACAGTATATATCACTGACAAGTTTTACACAGTGTTTTACATACTGCACATTCACATCAGTCCCTGCCCTTGAGGAGCTTACACTCTAAGGTCCCACCTCAAACAAAGGCATACATACATGCAAGCACATACTACAGCTGAGTTAGACCGTAGCAAGTTAACCTTCCGGAATGTCTTTGAAGTGCCAGAGGAAACCCACGCAAGCACAGGAAGAAAATGCAAACCCCATGCAGAGAGTGACCTGACCAGTTCCATTGACCTTCAGGCATCAGAAAAAATAATAATCTTAAACCAAAAAAAAAAAAAAAGAAACATGCAAACGATCCGAATTTATTAGTCTTGTAACAAAACAACTATGATTTCTTGATTTATAAAAATGCCAGAAATTGCTTTATATTTGTGTACGTTTCTGTGTTTTTTGAACATACTTACAAGCCACACTTAGAGGTTACTGTGTACAGTCTACAGGGTTATTCACAAAAGGGTGAAGGGTTTGGAGAAGGCAGGAGAAGGGAACAATCTAGGCCAAAATAGCTGATTTGGAAACATTATCCAATTCACCTCACTTTATAGTTCAGCTATGTTGTCCTAGATTGTTCACTTCTCCTGACTTCTCCAAACTCTTCACCCTTTTGTGAATAACCCTGTAAATGTTTGATCATGTTGGTTAAACCATCTTATTTCTTATTATATGTTGAATATACTGTTAAATGTACCAACATGTCTTCAGATGGCAAAGCAAAAACAGACTACAAAAACACACTACATAACACACACATGAACTAGGGCAAATCTCCCCAATGTAGGCCTCAACAGCAATACATATCTAACAAAGGTTCTAATATTTCCCCACTTTACCCAAAACAGTTTGGCAAGATCTCCATTTTAACATATTATATCACTGTTTTGACTAAGATGTTACATAGTTACATAGTATTTGAGGTTGAATAAAGACATTAGTCCATCAAGTCCAACCTATTAGGATCTCATTCTAGGAGTACCTGTACCCCTGTATATTACCTGTACCCCTGTATATTACGGTCCCTTAAGAAATCGTCCAAAAGTTTCTTGAACAATTCCACATTATTTGCTGAAATCACCGCCTGTGGCAGTGAGTTCCAGACCCTAAATGATCTTACTGTGAAGAACCCCCTTCGCCCCTTGTGCTGGAATTTTTTTTCCACCAATTTTAGGTGATAGCCTCTAGTTTTTGTAACTGAGTTAATTTTAAACAGTTTATCGCTAATGTTGCTACCACCATTGAACATTTTGTACATGGAAATCATATCCCCCCTTAATCTCCTCACCTCTAATGTGAACATGTTTAAATTTAGTAGCCTTGTCTTGTAGCTCTGGTCCTCCATACCCCTAATTAGTTTGGTTGCCCTCCGCTGGACTTTTTCCAACTCAAGGACATCTTTTCTTAGTACTGGTGACCAGAACTGGACCGCGTACTCCAGATGAGGTCGAACCAATGATCTATAAAGTGGCAAAATTATAGACTTGTCCCTGCAATACATCCCCTT